>NC_134827.1:34610131-34702514 GCF_004210375.1 Tachypleus tridentatus | reverse complement strand
AAGTATCTAGAAACGAGAATGTTTTATAAATACAAAAATCAGGGAAACAACAAGTCAGTTTCAATTCGTTCCTCATTGAAAAGTTTCTTAAATATCCAGCTCAGTGTTATTTATTGCGCATGTTCGGTTTCTTTATCGATTAACCTTGCAACTGCAAAAATTTATTTGTCTATTTCTCGTAGTACCGTTAGCGAATAAATTACTGTTGAGAGTGAATATTATTATTTGTTAACCTAGGCTAACAAATGTGTAGAACCGATAGTAGCTTATAGTAAACGTTAAGGAAGAAATGAACTAATTTGTTATCGTTACTTGGAGAGGACTTCAGATTATTTTCATCAAAAATTTTTAAAAGAAACCACCCAACGAAAGAACAAATTACAATACTGTATCCCATTATTACATAACGTTCACCGATAGGCCTAACTTCAAAAATTAGTTACGTCTAACATAAATACGTACCTATTGACAGGAAAAGTTAGATACGAGTATTCTGTGATGCGATATATTCTAATACATGCCACAAAAGTTAAATTAGGTTTTATTTTTTACTTGCTTATTAAATACCTCATCAGTAGTGTATATTTTATAAACAAACTACGCCATCCTTGTTATCTTCGAATTAACCAGCAGTTCTATTACTAATTTTTATTTAATTTTCAGTGTGATATGCCGAAAGATGGAGCTGTAAATAATCCAGCACTCATGGACGAGTTTTGTCAAGACAACGGTTTTATTGGATGGTATTTAACATCCGCTAAGGATAACATCAACATTGAAGACGCAGCAAATTGTCTTGTCACAAAGGTACGTTGTAAGCCTTCTTTAAACTCCATTTTAGATATTTCGATTGTTTTGCAACCATTAAAAATGTGCAATTATCGCACAGTAAAGAAAAACAATTTGAAGTTTCAAGTGGTCTACCATTTTATAACCCTTTAATGAGTGCAGTACGTCTTCACCCCACAGTTAGTTATTTTTCGGTTGGGTCTTACAGTACTTATACAAAGTGTATTTTAAAAAATACACAATGATGTTTAAGTAAGTATTTTATTTAAATACTTTTAAGCGTGTTTTTATGCGAAAAATATTTCAAAGTAACTTTATTTTGCAAATAATGATTCGACGCCTAGTTCTTGCCGCTGTGTTCTTAGTACAAATCTATAAATACGTTATTTGCATTCTGCACATCGTGAGAATTCGAACCACGGATTCTAGCGTTGCAAGTCCTTTAAACGTATCGCTGATCAACCAACTACTGGTTATTAGGATTACGGTAATACTAGCCATACCAGGTTACCATCGAGATTCGATAATACAAACTTTAAAAATACATTATTGCAGTAAGAACGTAAACACGATTGTCAAAGAAATTAGTATTTCACTAGTACAGTGGACTGGTAGCATGGTGACATCGCTATATTTAGGGAATGTATTAACATTGTCCTACAAAATCTAGAATGCTCAAGAAATTTTCCGAAATATCTAGAAACGAGGTTCCTTTATGAATACGATAATAAATATTTATAGTCATTATCCCTAAATGTAAAGATTAAAACAAAACAAAGAATAGTCAAACCTAGATATTTAAAATATACGGGTATGACGTTAACTATGTACTAAGGTGGGGAATAATACATAACGGTAGTAGGAACTTTGCACTACTTCTAGGAGTGACCATTTTATTTGTTTGTAGAATTAGTGACCATTTTATTTTTTTGTAAAATTGAAATTTGAGATAGAGCATGATTAGAACTCATGTCACTAATTCTAAGATAAACATTTAAGCTACCTAAACTATAAGTGGGTATGCATCGAGTTTGGTTTCCGTTTTTATCAGTATCTACTTATGGATAAGAAATCATTGTTTTTACATTAGTCCCCGCAAGGGGAGGGAGTGTGCTGCGATCTGGCCCATGTATGTGCATTTGTTTTCGCGCGTGTATCTCGAAAACTAAAGAAATCAATATACACGAAAATTTTATTCAAGACGAGTTCCAGAAATGTGGCCTTTAGGTGTGGAACATATTTTTTTATCTTCATCTCTGGAGGGGACATTGCAATTTGATACGTGCATTTGTGTTTCTTCACTCGTATCGTATCTCACACAAGATACGGACCGTTGGTCGTTTTGGATCTGAAAAGGATTTCCCGAGTTTTCGAAGGAGAAATGTTACGTTATCCGATATAAACGTATGCAGTCTCGAAAAGGCGCGGTAGGACGAGGGTACGGAATTTCTTCAGTTGTTGTTATCTTTTGATACGAGTAAAACCTGCGATCACTGATTATGGCAAACGGTGACTTTTGCAACATTTGTAAGAACGTGCGTGGGAAAGGAGCGGCCATGAGGTTTGCGTTATTTTATCACTTTTACGACCTGTAAGAGCTTCAACTTCGACAGTATCAAGAATTATACCTGAACAACTTTTATTATTGGATACAATAGCTGTTTAAAGATATCAGAAAGGATAGAATGCGGTTTAAAGGTCGTCCTCAAGGTTACCCAGTTATTTCGGCGTTTGTGGGTGACGACATTTGTCCAAGTGGCCTAACAAATGTTAACAACAATGGTGTGATCGTCCACTTCACATTATTTTAACGCCACATGTACTAAACATCTGTTAATAGTTATTTCTGCAGTGCATATTGAAGAAAATAGAAAGCGAAACGCTGAATATATAATTGAATTAAAACATTCTGGTGTTATGTTTATTTCTAGTATCCGTTAGTAGTTAACGTTCGTAGTTATCCGTTAGTAGTTCGAAAATAATTTGAACAAGCACTATTAATAATAGCACATTATTGTGTTTCTCTAATATGCTAATGTATAATTTTCAACTTATGAATATTACACAAACATTTTGGTGTTATAATGTTTATTTCTAGTATCTGTTAAACGTTACTGAATTTCGAAAATAATTTTAACAAGCGCTGTTATTAATAATAACACATTTTTGTGTTTCTCTAACATATTAGTGTATTGTTATTTTTAACTTCTGAACATTACGCACAAAACTATGATTTTTGGACATAACATAGATACCGTAGAATAATCGAAAGTTGATTTATGAGCACGTGGTTTTTAAGATAAAAACATTGTCTTCTAACACTTAAAGTTCAATATCCGATGTCGCTCATCTAGAGTAAAGATCAGATTAATATTATGTTTCAAATATTTTATTTTACTGGATAAAAATGAATTTTCTTCCACTCGAAGTCTTTAGTTCAATCTTTTTTGCAACTTCCTATAAATTACATTTTAAGACCGACGTACATTAGGCCTAGAGTAATAGTAATACTAATATATTATACATATTTGATACATGACAGTTTAATTACAGCCAATTATGGTTTATTACTGCATTTGCTCTGGTATTTGCCTTTTCGTATATCGTAGAAGTACAAAGAATTGATAGAAGGTTTATTAGTTAATCAAGTGGTATAGCTAACATTTCTCAGGCCTAATGGCGTTAACAGTGATAACTGAATAACAGCAGACGGAATCGCTGACAGATTTGTATAAACCTACAACAAAACATTTCAATATGCTCCTTATTCAAGATTGCCAAATTCGTAATTAAAACCAAAATAAAATGTACATTATTGAATATGGTAGTAATAAGTGATTAAATCAAACTTAATATAACTTAATGATTGTATTAAAGCTTTAAAAACAATAATTAGAATAAAAAAGTAAAAATAATTTTTAATAACAATTTACACATTACAAAGAAGTTACAAACTTTAAAATTACATAATAAAATTATATTAAATCATCGTTTAAGTTTACTTAATATTATCAGTATATTTAACCGTTTTAGGCCTGAACTCTCAAAATACTGGTGAAAATTACTATAAAAGTAATTTTAATCCATTAAATTATCCATAAGCATTAAATATGCACTTATTTCTAATACTTTAGATTGTTTCTTTCTGTTGAATTGTATGCAAAACCTTTTCAGGTGTTATCTGTTGGCACGTTTAGTAATAGACTCGAGAGCTAGTGAATACCATCCACTGCTAACTCGTGTAATAGCAGGATACTATAAACCGGGTTACAATACTCGTGGTGGGAAGAACCCAGGTAGCCCATTGTTAGTTTTGTGCTTAACTACAAATACGCAACCCCTTGTAATAGCAAAATGGGACTTTACCCTCTTATAACACTTCCATGCTCCAGAAGTGAGTAATAGAAGCCTCCAAATTGGAATACAAACGTCTCCTCGTCATTAGGAATGTCCTTTGTTACTTCTGTACATAACTTTAAGTGCAAGTTTTTAGCCAGTCCATTGGCTTGTCACTTATGAGCAGACATACACAGATTTGTCAATTAACTGTACAAGTTTTTGACTGACGGTAGCTAGTGTCTGTTGTATCCATGTAATGTGAACCATATTGGTTCTGTACGAGATTAAACTTGACAAGATGTAATGTGAACCATATTGGTTCTGTACGAGATTAAACTTGACAAGATGTAATGTGAACCATATTGGTTCTGTACGAGATTAAACTTGACAAGATGTAATGTGAACCATATTGGTTCTGTACGAGATTAAACTTGACAAGATGTAATGTGAACCATATTGGTTCTGTACGAGATTAAACTTGACAAGATGTAATGTGAACCATATTGGTTCTGTACGAGATTAAACTTGACAAGATGTAATGTGAACCATATTGGTTCTGTACGAGATTAAACTTGACAAGATGTAATGTGAACCATATTGGTTCTGTACGAGATTAAACTTGACAAGATGTAATGTGAACCATATTGGTTCTGTACGAGATTAAACTTGACAAGATGTAATGTGAACCATATTGGTTCTGTACGAGATTAAACTTGACAAGATGTAATGTGAACCATATTGGTTCTGTACGAGATTAAACTTGACAAGATGTAATGTGAACCATATTGGTTCTGTACGAGATTAAACTTGACAAGATGTAATGTGAACCATATTGGTTCTGTACGAGATTAAACTTGACAAGATGTAATGTGAACCATATTGGTTCTGTACGAGATTAAACTTGACAAGATGTAATGTGAACCATATTGGTTCTGTGCGAGATTAAACTTGACAAGATGTAATGTGAACCATATTGGTTCTGTGCGAGATTAAACCTGACAAGATGTAATGTGAACCATATTCGTTCTGTGCGAGATTAAACCTGACAAGATGTAATGTGAACCATATTGGTTCTGTGCGAGATTAAACTTGACAAGATGTAATGTGAACCATATTGGTTCTGTATGAGATTAAACTTGACAAGATGTAATGTGAACCATATTAGTTCTGTATGAGATTAAACTTGACAAGTTAATGAATTGTAGTGAAGTTAAACCAGAGAATTCTTTTCCGTTTTTCACTTTCAGGGTCCCCAGTGACACAGCAGTATGTCTGCAGACTCGCACTGCAAGACACCAGGTTTCGATACCCGTGGTGGGCAGAGCACAGATAGTCCATTGTGTTGCTTTGTGCTTCACTCCAAACAAAATCCACTCACTCTTATTTTTTTTTTGTAAAGTGATATTTTTTTTTTTACAACGTAATATACTTTTCATAATTTTTGTAAGTGGACTTTTGCAATAAGTATCCTTCGTTTCTACACACGTCGGAAATATAACTTTTGTATTTCTTTTGTAGATTCTTAAAAAGCAGAAGTCTTTAGTTATCGAAGAATCTCAAACCAACAACATACTTCTGGGTAACCATTCCCATCAGTTTCCTAAAGAGCGGAAGTGTTGCTAACGTGCGGAAGAGGGCAGCGTGTGTAAGGAAGTGTGAGTCTATAGAACAGATACGAGGTGTTGCGTGAATGTAACACAGTTGTTATATACACGTGCTTGGTGTAACATGAACCAGACAGTGGTGTGGCGGATAAAAAGTCAAGTGTACGATTTAAAGAATAAATATTAGAGTATAATATTACAACAGGCCAGTAGAGGGCTGCAAGTAAACTAATTAAAGAGAGAAAAACATCACAATAAAAACATTATATACCATAAAGAATACCGTAAGAGCTATTTTAAAAAGATATAGTGAAAGCTCTACATACATCAGATAGATAGTGAAGTCAGTTTGTAACAGTATGAAGGCTGAACAGCTCTAAATCAAATAGAAGATACGTGTAGCAAGATTAATAATTCGACAGAAAAATCTGTAATACATCAGGTATTCAGTGAAGTCCAAGCGGTGTCCAACAATTTTTTTTGTAATCGCCAAAATTATGGAGAAAGTGTTAACATTTTTGTTACACGACAAAAAATATTGTTTTATTGGTATAGAGGGATTGAAAATACACAATCCTTCCAATTATTTATTAATAGAATTAATTACGTTAAAAATATAGGTGGTAGAAGTAAAGCACCAGTTCTGATCAATAGAAGTTTCACCCCACAAGGTGGGTGGGTGATGATGTTGGATGCCCTGGCTTCAAAATATGAAAACATTAATGAGATATGTTGGAAATAAGAACACAAAGTAACTTGTAACAGTAGAATTATAAAGATGTGTAACGGTTCCACTATTTACACAGAAGCCATATGTAAATTTTTGTTTTCCAGTACGATATTGTGCTAATTAATTCAATGAAGAACAAAAACACTCAAAGCTAACAGCAGCGTTCAAAGTTATTACGATTCATAAAAAGTGAAAAAATGCACCGTTGGAAATGTTTTATTTTTAAATAAAAAAGGACTGGTTTTATACACAATAGCTTTCAAGTGTAGCTGTTTAACTTTATACGTACCGACAGGTGTACAAAATGTTTACAATAAACTTTGCATTAATTGTAAATCTCCCCACATTTCACTCTTAATGTGCTACAGTAAATCTTAAATTGTTTCAAATTAAGTTTGTCTCTTCTAAGTCACTGCCAAAGAGGCCTTTCACGTAATACTAGAATACCTTCAATTAGACGAATAGAAAATAGTTTTAGTTTTTATAGTTTTTAAGATTTGTAAAGTTACTTCTGTTTCAATCATTTTTAAGGTTACTTTATTAGAAGTGCTCAGTTTCATTATAATGTAAATTCACCTATTTTCCAATAGTTCAAATTGATAGGCCCATGTTTTCTCGGAGTAATAAGAATTGGATTTCTGATTTCTATCAAGTTTTTACACCATTTTTACATATTACCATTTTCTTGTAAATAAGATGGAGGCCATCTGTTGAGTTTGTAGTGATTACAAGATCATTTGACAAGTAGTTGGGTATTAAATATTCCAGACTAGTTTTTCTAACAGACTATGAAATGTTAAAAGAACTTTCTGATGTATTTTCATTGTTCAGTAAGGTTATTTTTACATGTAAAATGCTTTGCATGAATTAACAATAAAATGGTAAAGAAAACATCGGTATTCCCATCTAACATTTGACAGTCAAAGTACTGTTTCACTGTTACCATTTAACCCTAACATAATAAACATGAACAATAATTACAAGCGTAATTATACTATGATGTTTAATACTGTATATCTTTACAAAATTTTGCAATTACTAATAAACGTTACAAGGCTTTTGAAAGCAAAATATATTTATAACGTTGTAAGGTGTGGTAAGTAATTTATTTTTTAATGTTTATCTAACAGAGTAATTTTGATATTAAAACTTTTTATGCATCATATTAAGTTTAATATGTGAAATTTTATAACCTCAAACAACTGTTTTACAAAAACAATAAAAAATAATTTATCTTTTATTTCTACTACAATATCTCTGTATGGGGGTGGGTTGGTTTGACCGACCTCGTAAACACCATAAAAGTTAGAGAATAAATATAAATTATGCCTTTTCATTCTAGGTCGGTTGGTTTGGTGTTTTATGGTGCAAAGCAATTGGGCTATCTGCAAACATTCAGTAAAAAATTAAAATTATTAAAATTCATGAAAAGAAATTAAGGTAAAACAAAAAAATTAATTTTTGAATTAAAAACAAATAACATTAAATACAATTTTTATATTTAGTTTACAGCAATAAGAGAAAAACTACAGAAATACAAGTTGTAAAGGATTTTGTTGCATAATTGTAATTGTCATAACTCACCAGGATGACTAACGGGTAAGTTCAAAAATCAGCGTTAAGTCACCTGACGTTGGCCTTTCCCGACCTGGATTTGAGTTATCTGACGTCATGGCCATTTTCAGAAAGTTTTGTTTGTTTGTTTTTCTTATAGTAAAGCCACCTGTGGTTATCTGCTGAACCCACCGAGGGGAATCGAACCCTTGATTTTAACATTGTAAATCAATAGACATACCTCTGTACTAGCGGGGGGCTTTTCAGAAAGTAAAGTAATACAAATTTTAATTATTGTAACTCACCAGGATGACTAACAGGTAAAATCAGCATTAGACACCTGAAATTGGCTTTTCCAGTCCTGGTTTTGAGTTATTTGATGTTACAGCCATTTTCTAATTTCAAATCAAACTAATTTTACTTTAATTCTTAAAAAGGAATCACACTGAAAAAAAGACTAATGTATAAATTAAAACTCTTAAAGGTTAATGGCCTTAAAAAAAAACTACAACCATTTCTAAGGTGGACAGTGTCACCATCGTCAGTAACACTTTCTAATGTTATGGATAAAGCTTGAAACAAAACGTTTAAGATGTGCCATGAAAAGAAAGGGTTCCACAAAAATATTTTGTAAAGACTGAAAACCACGTGGGGGACATTCTGAGCTTTCACTTGTGATAGGCAGAATTAGTTGTATGTAAGCAAGTCCTTCCAAATTTAGAAAGCAGTGGGGGTGGGGACTGTATTTCATATTCTATGTTCTAATTACTTGTAATTAGGGTATCTAATTCACAAGAAACTATTAACTTTGTACTTGGACATCACAAAATCTAATTTGAACCAGTGCTGCATTTAATACATCACATAACAAACAGAAACCAATTTTTGATTTTTTTTTAATGTTTACTTTTAAATTAAGAAATTAACAAACGGAACAAACTAAAATTTGAAATTTAATATACAGTTTGGTCCAAACTTATTAACAACACCAATAAAATAGTTCAATAACGTTTTGACTGCAAGTGAACACAATTAATGACATGGCTTTTGACCTGTAGCGATGGGGTTAAAGAAGTTGCAACAATAGAAATTGTAGCGGTTTGATTGTAGTACTAACAGCATCACTTCTGGTTGTCAACAGGGAAAACTGTACGTGTTTCTTAAGTTGCAACAATGGAAATTGTAGTGGTTTGATTGTAGTACTAACAGCATCACTTCTGGTTGTCAACAGGAAAAACTGTACGTGTTTCTTAAGTTGCAACAATGGAAATTGTAGTGGTTTGATTGTAGTACTAACAGCATCACTTCTGGTTGTCAACAGGAAAAACTACGTGTTTCTTAAGTTGCAACAATGGAAATTGTAGCGGTTTGATTGCAGTACTAACAGCATCACTTCTGGTTGTCAACAGGAAAAACTGTACGTGTTTCTTAAGTTGCAACAATGGAAATTGTAGTGGTTTGATTGTAGTACTAACAGCATCACTTCTGGTTGTCAACAGGAAAAACTACGTGTTTCTTAAGTTGCAACAATGGAAATTGTAGTGGTTTGATTGTAGTACTAACAGCATCACTTCTGGTTGTCAACAGGAAAAACTACGTGTTTCTTAAGTTGCAACAATAGAAATTGTAGCGGTTTGATTGTAGTAGTAACAGCATCAATTCTGGTTGTCAACAGGAAAAACTACGTGTTTCTTAAGTTGCAACAATGGAAATTGTAGTGGTTTGATTGTAGTACTAACACCATCACTTCTGGTTGTCAACAGGAAAAACTACGTGTTTGTTAAGTTGCAACAATGGAAATTGCAGTGGTTTGATTGTAGTACTAACAGCATCACTTCTGGTTGTCAACAGGAAAAACTACGTGTTTCTTAAGTTGCAACAATGGAAATTGCAGTGGTTTGATTGTAGTACTAACAGCATCACTTCTGGTTGTCAACAGGGAAAACTGTACGTGTTTCTTAAGTTGCAACAATGGAAATTGTAGTGGTTTGATTGCAGTACTAACAGCATCACTTCTGGTTGTCAACAGGAAAAACTGTACGTGTTTGTTAAGTTGCAACAATGGAAATTGTAGTGGTTTGATTGTAGTACTAACAGCATCACTTCTGGTTGTCAACAGGAAAAACTACGTGTTTCTTAAGTTGCAACAATGGAAATTGCAGTGGTTTGATTGTAGTACTAATAGCATCACTTCTGGTTGTCAACAGGAAAAACTGTACGTGTTTGTTAAGTTGCAACAATGGAAATTGCAGTGGTTTGATTGTAGTACTAACACCATCACTTCTGGTTGTCAACAGGAAAAACTGTACGTGTTTGTTAAGTTGCAACAATGGAAATTGTAGTGGTTTGATTGTGGTACTAACAGCATCACTTCTGGTTGTCAACAGGGAAAACTGTACGTGTTTGTTAATATTTAAGAATAATTCAAGTCCAGTCTATGTGAAAATAATTTTATTACTGCCTTATCATTTTCTAAAAGTAAAAATACCATGTATACCATGTTTACAGCCACAGTAACTGCACTACACTTCTTTCAAAATAAACTTAACTTCATAGCTAATCATTCAAATAATTAAAATTGAAATACCAATACAATACTTAATGAAACAAAAAACAGACAAGAAACAACCATCTTTGTGATGCTTCACAGAAACGTGCATTTATAATTTACTTTTTGAATTGTTTCAGAAAACACAACTTCAAATTTTTAAGAACTACCTAGGCCTACTTTTAAAACTATTCAATCTTATTACACATCTTGTAGTCAAAAAAGTTATGACATTAAAAAATATAACTATAATAGTATCGTTGTTTGTATAGACTTCTACAAATAGTGACTTTAAAAGAAATACATCTTAGTCAAAATTATTCTGAAAAAAATAAAAATAAAAGAAAATTTACCAAGTTATTTTACTCTAACAAAGTAACACCGATTCTGTTTGTATTATGGTATACCTTCAATCATAATAAATTGGTAAAGCTGTCAAGTACATATGAAATTAGTAAAATTCAGAAAACAAAGAAAAACAATACTTAAGGAAAATATTGACTGTAGACAACAAAACTGATTAGAATAACTAGCCATACTTATACAGCCAATTTATTAGAAGTTTAACACTAGAATTTTTAAAGGAAATAATACCATGCCATCCAAATCTCCCCACAGTTTATTCTAATGGTCTGCAATATTTACCTTGTCATGTTTGGATGCTGTAAGTGTTCGAACCAGAGATAAACATGACTAATGTGTGAGAAAATGTTCCAACCTCATGATCACAGAAAAGGATTTGAAGTATCCATAGATAGCCTTATTATTTATATATTAGAAAATAATACTGCACATGGACAAACGGTTAAAGCAAAGTCATTAGTAGCTTCTTCATGTTAAAGTTTGTTTTACTGTATTATAACCCAAGAATTCATTGTTTGAATGATTCTACAGAGCAACTTAAGATTTAAGAATATAAATACTTGGTTACCTAAAGTTTTATGGGCATTTGTATCTCAATTATGTAGCAAATATTTAAAGTCAGCCATAATTTACTGTACATACAAGTTAATTAAGTATAAATATACATTTTTTTCAATTATAAAATCTACCTATTCTGAAAAAATGAATAATTAAATGTTATTTTCACATCATAGAGTAAGTAATAAATTCTAGAAATTAATATAATCATGGCTAATATCAGAAACTAATTTAGCTTATGACGATCGGCTGTCTTTTCAGGATAACAATACCTAAATATGTAAAGTTTTGGTGTTTTATTTTGTACATACTACCATGAACCACTAAGCAGGAAAAATGTAGATATTCCAAATTTTTTCTAACAAAACGCAAACTTCTTGGCAAGAATCAAGTTTGATTTATCAAAATTTTTGATCACAGCTTCGGTGAATGTTCTAGAGTTTTCAGCTACCACCAAGATTAATGTATTTTGTTTTTAATCAGACGGTTTAGGTAACTTATGTTCAACAGTCCTGTTGTAATAGAAAGATGGCCAAATTATTTCTGGAGATAATTTAGTTGTTTCTTGTCTCAAAATCAATTGCTTGGTAGTTTTTTTGTTTATTTAAATTAAGTTGTACATGTAGAATATTTTATCTCATTCTACACAGTTTTATATCATAATTAGACTTTCGGTGGTCACACATATAAACTTTAACCATGACAACAACTGTCACCCCAATTTTAATACGAGTAATTAAATAGAGGTACAATCCTGGACTTTGAAAGAAACTCGTAAAAATCTTAACCATAAATAAGCCAAAATAGATTACCATTTCACCCTGCTTTATAAAGCCTGGATCAGGTATTGCCATATGAATAACAAAATCAGGAATGAGTTTTTGTAACAACAAGTCACAAAGTTGGATTCACAATGTGGCACAACAGCTACTAAGCCATGGCTAGCCCCCTCTAGAAAGATAACTTTGATTCAAATTTTATAGCAACACAATAAGTTGTACTCCCAAATTAAGAAATTCACAGATTAACTAAATTCACTCATGGATTCTCAAAAAAAGTCTCCCAGTAGTGCAGACACATCTGAACACAGTAATAAACTTAACTAACAATCTAACACAACCTGAAGTTCATGAGGTAGGTGATAATATTTACTCTAGATATCTTTACAGTAGGAGATAAGTTACAGCTTACCAAAAGAATAATTCACAATCAAAATGGAGCCAGGAGTCTAGAAATAAACAATCTCTTCATGAACATGTATCCTGCCATCCAGTAACCTGAACTGTTAGAAAGAATAAAACAAAAACAAATGAAACTATTAATCTTTATAAACAGACTACTAACCTGTGGACGTTCTGCAACTAAATACAGTTACAGAAGTGCTACCTAATATATAAAAAATGTGGTATTAACATTGAATGTTAGAACAAAATGCTGTCTTCAAGAAACTGGGAAATGGTTTGACTTACAAAACTGTTTTCATAGTTTATGAAGACAAAACATTAATGCTTAAAGCACAAGTCCACCAGAACACTAAACTCAATTCAATGATGAATTTTTTTTTTTTAAGTACAATAAAAAACATAGGTCAAACATGGATAGAAGTCGCACATACTGCATAACTTACGTCAACTACCCCCTTACATTATATGTTAATCAACAACCATGAAAGTACCATTTTCCTTCTGTACATCAGGTCATCCTATAAGTGATGCCCAAAAATTTAATACAGAAAGTCCATCATCATTTCTGTCTTTGTAAAAGGCTTTAATGACTACAATATTTGGTAGAATGTGTAAAAATGTTCAGACAAATAAAAGAAACTAACCCAACTCTACTTTTTCAAATCATTAATCAAATAAACCCTTATAAAGATGGATGTGTCTGAGGAGCACATTAGGCATATAATGATTTATGAGTTTAAAAAAGGTCATGGTGCAGCAGAAACTACACAAAACATTCAAGATGTTTATGGTGTGGAGTCTCTCAATGAAAGGTGGTTCCAGCTTAAGTGATGTGCCACGTTCAGGATGTCCTGTTGAGTTAAATGATGACTTGCTGCTCGCTGCACTTGATGGAAATTGTGCTGTAACAGTTGAAGAACTAGCACAGAAACTTAATTCAACCTATTCAACAGTTCACCGTCATCTGCAACAGCTTGGAAAGATGTCAAAACTTGGAAAATGGGTCCCACATGATTTGACAGAAGCCAACCTTAGAGCAAGAGTGGTCATTTACACTTCTCTACACTCTCGTGAACGTTACTCACCTTTTTTGGACAGGTTAGTGACTGGAGATGAGAAAATTGATATATTATACAAATGGCTCAGTGCAGGTAAACTGGCTAAAGTGCAACCAAAAAACTGACCTCCACCCTAGGAAAGTCTTGTTAAACTTTTGGTGGGATATTGGTGTGATCCACTAGGTTGCTGCCACTCAATATAACAATTACATGAAACTTCTAACAGTTAGAGCACTTGAATGTTGCACTGAAAGGAAAGAGGCCTGCTTTGATCAATCATAAAGGTGTTGTGTACACCAGGATAATGCACAGCTCCATACAGCAAGGATCACATCTGCAAAGATTGAAGAACTAGCCTGTGAAAAACTTCCACATCCTCCTTATTCTCCAGACTTTGCCCCATCTGATTACCATCTATTCCAAAGTTTGCAGAACTATCTTGATGGAAAAGAGATTGGAACACATGAAGATGTCAAAGCTACCGTCACCATATTCTTTTCCTCCAAACCCAAATACTTTTATAGAAGTGACATTCAAAAGCTTGTGAATCATTGGCAGGAAATAATAATGGGACATATACTATTGGTTAAATAACATTAAAAGCTTTTCAAATCCTTTCTATTTTTCTAAACCTAAAATCAGACATTACTTAAGGGATGACCTCACAGAACTGGTTATTTCTATAGTTTCAGTTCAGCAAAATAAGTGAACTTCATAATTCCGTACAAGGGGTGTTCAATATAACAGATAGCCAGCAACAATCTACAGAATACTGCTAAACAAAGTAGTGTAACTGTTCATATTACAGAACATATCTGTCATTAACTAAAAGTTAGAAGGTGGTTTGAATCAGTAATGAAGAAAACATTATTATATATGTACATTTCAACAAGATTATGTTAATTTAGATACAAAAAAACATTTATGTTCCAGAGTTTTTCCGGGCCCTCAAGTCTATAACGTAAACAAGAGGGAGGATAGAACAATGGTGATTACTTTCCAACAACATATAAGGAAAACCATCATCGTAGAATCATTAAAAGTTATGAAAAGACACTAGGTTCCCAATAATGCTGTTGGTTACAGAACAGAACTAGAGCCATTATAGGTTACAGTTAAACTTACTGTAAAAACCTTAAACATGAAACCTGAATTTGTCTCAATGTTATCAAATGGTTCATGTTTGCAAAAAATTATTTTTTTATTCATTGAAAATGTTAAGATGATATAATGTAGCATTCTTGCTTTTAACAGACTGGCCACATTCTACAGTTTCATATTATCTAGACCTACACACACACAAACACACACACGTTTCCAATACTTCTAATTAACACCATTTTGACTAATAATCTACTTATAATAGGAAATAACTTCAGGACATTTTCTTTCAATACATTAGATCTTAAAGTAAGGGCATTGTAACTTGGTTACAGATAAACTGTTTCAATTTTCATTCATAAAAACAAACTTAATATGACCATTCATTATATTTAGTGAATTACACATTAATATAAACAAGTGTTGGCCAACATTATGGTAAAATTTGTTTGTGTGCAGACTCAAAGATAAAAAAGTGGGACAACTAGAACTTTACCAAACTTAAGTTCCTGATGATTCTAGATTTTGTCAGGTTTGTGGTAACACATTTTTAAAGTATAAATCAAATATACTGAACTGCATATTTAAACTGGCATTATACTGTTGTAAAACATTAGTTCTAGATGAGACTTTACAGAAATATAATGGTACGTAAGATAAGTGACAGTTCAAAATTATAAAACACAGTAATATCACACTGTCACAACATACCAGAAACCAGTGTAGACAAAGTTTTAAAATTCACTTAGAACTCAGTTCAAAATATAAATTTTATTTCACAGACATCCTTATAGACTCAGAAGTCTTATTGTTAAACTATAAATGTATCAACTTACAAAATTTCAATACCAGAACAACTTGAAATTCGTAATGTCCATAAGTGTCCATATGTTGTAATAAAGAAGAGAGCTTGTCAATCACAATGGTTCCTAATTCACCAAATATTTAATGTTAAGGATGTCTTTTATTTTCCACTAAGATGTGGTTGTCTGTACTCGTCAATATAAGTAACTTTGCCACATGATAATGTACTGTCGTTCTGTCAATTAACATCTACCCTTTTATACAAAGTTAATCAAATCTATAATTGTAGTAGAACATTGATAAGTCTTATACTGAGCAAACTGAGAGAAACTCCATTAAAATCTGTAGATAAATACATTCTAAACCAGTATTAAACATAATATTGTACAGAATCTAAACAAACAAATCACAACATTAATAACAATGGCATTAACACTATTGGATGAATACAATAAATACATTTGTTCTCACCTGTGACACACAAAGAATTTATCAACAGTGTCTCTAAGATGTTGATACACAGTAATGACAGTGGTCACTACGTGGGGGGCATCCTTTTACCTGAAACAAACTCAACTAGTTAGAAGTTAATTTAACTGTCTTTAAAAAGTAAAGTAGAAAACTATAATTATTAGTTTTTGTGTACTACAAGAAATAATCCATGTCCCAGAGTAGTTCCGGCCCTCAAGTCTATATCGTAAACTAGAGGGAGAATAGAACAATGGTGATTACTTTCCAACATCATAATAGGAAACCCATCATCGTGGAATCATTATAACTGAATAATCACTAGGTTACCACATTATGTTGTTGTACACAACAGAACATTGCCCATTATATGTTACAGTTAAACTTACTGTCTAAAAACCTTAAAGTTTAAAGTAATTAACTGGTTCATGTATAGATTGTATTTTTAAAGTTGTGATGTTAAAAATGTTTTATTTGTAATATGTACAGACATCATTTCAAACTTGTTGTAAAAAACAATTTCCAAGAATACTAACTTATGTTTCTTGCACCAAATTACTATACAAAATAACCATTATGATGAACAAAGCAATGAATGACAAGATATATGAAATCAGAATTAGTTTTAAAATACTCAGACACAAAAAACTATAAATTAAATGAGGTTACCACTAGTTAAACAGTTAACACCAACAGAATATTTAAAAAAGAGAAATTTCAAGTGAAGCAAATAAATGATACACACACACAATTGTATCTCCAGTTCACCAATTAAATGATCTAGTCTGATTTGTCTCAGACAGCTCAAGCATCATTACTTGTACATGTAGCTAACTACAACCCATAAGTGGAAAAAATGTCAGCCACATAACATATCCAGTGCCTATGATGCTTTCAAAGTTTAGTGGGCATTTATATCTCATGGCATGCAGCAAAAATATAAAGTCTGGATCAGGTACTGCTAAATTAATATCAAAATAAGGAATGTGTTTTTGTTAGAAAGCTGGATTCACAATGTGGCCACTACCCTATGGCTAGCCCCTCTAGAAAGATAGATCAGTTAACAGACTACTTAGATAACTTGTATTAAAGCTTTATAAGAACACACTAACTTGGACTTACCATGGAAAGAATTCACAATTTAACAAAATTCACTCATGGATCCTAAAAAAACAAAACATCTGACGATTTTTATCACAACCTAAAGTTCACGAGGAAGATGACAATATTTACTCTAGATATCTTTATAGTCAGAGATAAGTTACAGCTTACCAAAAGAATAATTCACAATCAAAATGGAGCCAGGAGTCTAGAAATAAACAATCTCTTCATGAACATGTATCCTGCCATCCAATAACCTGAACTGTTAGAAAGAATAAAACAAAAAACAAATGAAACTATTAATCTTTATAAACAGACTACTAACCTGTGGACGTTCTGCAACTAAACACAGTTACAGAAGTGCTACCTAATATATAAAAATGTGGTATTAACAGTGAATGTTAGAACAAAATGCTGTCTTCAAGAAACTGGGAAATGGTTTGACTTACAAAACTGTTTTCATAGTTTATGAAGACAAAAAATTAATGCTTAAAGCACAAGTCCACCAGAGCACTAAACTCAATTCAATGATTAATTTTTTTTTTTAAGTACAATAAAAAACATAGGTCAAACCTGGATAAAAGTCGCACATGCTGCATAACTTACGTCAACTACCCCTTACATTATTTGTTAATCAACAACCATGAAAGTACCATTTCCCTTCTGTACATCAGGTCATCCTATAAGTGATGCCCAAAAAGTTAATACAGAAAGTCCATCATCATTTCTGTCTTTGTAAAAGGCTTCAATGACTACAATATTTGGTAGAATGTGTAAAAATGTTCAGACAAATAAAAGAAACTAACCCAACTCTACTTTTTCAAATTATTAATCAAATAAACCCTTTTAAAGATGGACGTGTCTGAGGAGCACATCAGGCATATAATGATTTATGAGTTTAAAAAGGCAATAGTGAAGCAGAAACTACACGAAACATTCAAGGTGTTTATGGTGCGGAGTCTCTCAATGAAAGAAAATGTCGAAGGTGGTTTCAGAAGTTTAGATTAGGTGATTACAGCTAAAGTGATGCACCACGTTCAGGTTGTCCTGTTGAGTTTAATTATGACTTGCTGCTGGCTGCACTTGACGAAGATTATGCTGTAACAGTTGAAGAACTAGCACAGAAGCTTAATTCAACCCATTCAACAGTCTACTGTCATTTGCAGCAGCTTGGAAAAGTGTCAAAACTTGGAAAATGGGTCCCACATGATTTGACAGAAGCCAATCTTAGAGCAAGAGTGGACATTTACACTTCTCTACACTCTCGTGAACGTTACTCACCTTTTTTGACAGGTTAGTTACTGAAGATGGAAAAATTGATATATTATACAAATGGCTCAGTGCAAGTAAACTGGCTAAAGTACAACCAAAAACTGACCTCCACCCTAGGAAAGTCTTGTTAAACTTTTGGTGGGATATTGGTGTGATCCACTAGGTTGCTGCCACTCTATATAACAATTATATGAAACTTCTAACAGTTAGAGCACTTGAATGTTGCACTGAAAGGAAAGAGGCCTGCTTTGATTAACCACAAAGGTGTTGGTTACACCAGGATAATGCACAGCCCCATACAACAAGGATCACATCTGCAAAGATTGAAGAACTAGCCTGTGAGAAACTTCCACATCCTCCTAATTCTCCAGACTTTGCCCCATCTGATTATCATCTATTCCAAAGTTTGCAGGACTATCTTGGTGTAAAAGAGATTGGAACACATGAAGATGTCAAAACTACCATCACTATATTCTTTTCCTCCAAACCCAAATATTTTTATAGAAGTGACATTCAAAAGCTTGTGAATCATTGGCAGGAAATAATAATGGGACATATACTATTGGTTAAATAACATTAAAAGCTTTTCAAATCCTTTCTATTTTTCTAAACCTAAAATCAGACATTACTTAAGGGATGACCTCACAGAACTGGTTATTTCTATAGTTTCAGTTCAGCAAAATAAGTGAACTTCATAATTCATACAAGGGGTGTTCAATATAACAGATAGCCAGCAACAATCTACAGAATACTGCTAAACAAATTAGTGTAACTGTTCATATTACAGAATATATCTGTCATTAACTAAAAGTTAGAAGGTGGTTTGAATCAGTAATGAAGAAAACATTATTATATATGTACATTTCAACAAGATTATGTTAATTTAGATACAAAAAAACATTTATGTTCCAGAGTTTTTCCGACCCTCAAGTCTATAACGTAAACTAGAGGGAGGATAGAACAATGGTGATTACTTTCCAACAACATACAAGGAAAACCATCATCGTAGAATCACTAAAAGTTATGAAAAGTCACTAGGTTACCAATAATGCTGTTGGTTACAGAACAGAACTAGAGCCATTATAGGTTACAGTTAAACTTACTGTAAAAACCTTAAACATGAAACCTGAATTTGTCCCAATGTTATCAAATAGTTCATGTTTGCAAAAAATTATTTTTTTATTCATTGAAAATGTTAAGATGATATAATGTAGCATTTTTGCTTTTAACAGACTGACAACATTCTAAAGTTTCATATTATCTAGACCCACACACACACACACACACACGTTTCCAATACTTCTAATTAACACCATTTCGACTAATAATCTACTTATAATAGGAAATAACTTCAGGACATTTTCTTTCAATACATTAGATCTTGAAGTAAGGGCATTGTAACTTGGTTACAGATAAACTGTTTCAATTTTTATTTATAAAAACAAACTTAATATGACCATTCATTATATTTAGTGAATTACACATTAATATAAACAAGTGTTTGTGTGCAGAATCAAAGATAAAAAAGTGGGACAACTAGAACTTTACCAAACTTAAGTGCCTGATGATTTTGTCAGGTTTGTGGTAACACATTTTTAAACTATAAATCAAATATACTGAACTGCATATTTAAACTGGCATTATACTGTTGTAAAACATTAGTTCTAGATGAGACTTTACAGAAATATAATGGTATGTAAGACAAGTTTGACAGTTCAAAATTATAAAACACAGTAATATCACACTGTCACAACATACTAGAAACCAGTGTAGACAAAGTTTTATAAAACACAGTAATATCACACTGTCACAACATACTAGAAACCAGTGTAGACAAAGTTTTATAAAACACAGTAATATCACACTGTCACAACATACTAGAAACCAGTGTAGACAAAGTTTTATAAAACACAGTAATATCACACTGTCACAACATACTAGAAACCAGTGTAGACAAAGTTTTATAAAACACAGTAATATCACACTGTCACAACATACTAGAAACCAGTGTAGACAAAGTTTTATAAAACACAGTAATATCACACTGTCACAACATACTAGAAACCAGTGTAGACAAAGTTTTATAAAACACAGTAATATCACACTGTCACAACATACTAGAAACCAGTGTAGACAAAGTTTTATAAAACACAGTAATATCACACTGTCACAACATACTAGAAACCAGTGTAGACAAAGTTTTATAAAACACAGTAATATCACACTGTCACAACATACTAGAAACCAGTGTAGACAAAGTTTTATAAAACACAGTAATATCACACTGTCACAACATACTAGAAACCAGTGTAGACAAAGTTTTAAAATTCACTTAGAACTCAGTTCAAAATATAAATTTTATTTCACAGACATCCTCAGAGACTCAGAAGTTTTATTGTTAAACTATAAATGTATCAACTTACAAAATTTCAATACCAGAACAACTTGAAATTCGTAATGTCCATAAGTGTCCATATGTTGTAATAAAGAAGAGAGCTTGTCAATCACTATGGTTCCTAATTCACCAAATATTTAATGTTAAGGATGTCTTTTATTTTCCACTAAGATGTGGTTGTCTGTACACGTCAATATAAGTAACTTTGCCACATGATAATGTACTGTCGTTCTGTCATTTAACATCTACCCTTTTATACAAAGTTAATCAAATCTATAATTGTAGTAGAACATTGATAAGTCTTATACTGAGCAAACTGAGAGAAACTACATTAAAATCTGTAGATAAATACATTCTAAACCAGTATTAAACATAATATTGTACAGGATCTAAACAAACAAATCACAACATTAATAACAATGGCATTAAAACTATTGGATGAATACAATAAATACATTTGTTCTCACCTGTGACACACAAAGAATTTATCAACAGTGTCTCTAAGATGTTGATACACAGTAATGACAGTAGTCACTACGTGGGGGGCATCCTTTTACCTGAAACAAACTCAACTAGTTAGAAGTTAATTTAACTGTCTTTAAAAAGTAAAGTAGAAAACTATAATTATTAGTTTATGTGTACTACAAGAAATAATCCATGTCCCAGAGTAGTTCCGGCCCTCAAGTCTATATCGTAAACTAGAGGGAGAATAGAACAATGGTGATTACTTTCCAACATCATAATAGGAAACCCATCATCGTGGAATCATTATAACTGAATAATCACTAGGTTACCACATTATGTTGTTGTACACAACAGAACATTGCCCATTATATGTTACAGTTAAACTTACTGTCTAAAAACCTTAAAGTTTAAAGTAATTAACTGGTTCATGTATAGATTGTATTTTTAAAACTTGTGATGTTAAAAATGTTTTATTTGTAAGATGTACAGACATCATTTCAAAGTTTGCTTTAGTTCTTTATACTTGTTGTGAAAAACAATTTCCAAGAATACTAACTTACGTTTCTTGCACCAAATTACTATACAAAATAACCATTATGATGAACAAAGCAATGAATGACAAGATATATGAAATCAGAATTAGTTTTAAAATACTCAGACACAAAAACTATAAATTAAATGAGGTTACCACTAGTTAAACAGTTAACACCAACAGAATATTTAAAAAAGAGAAATTTCAAGTGAAGCAAATAAATGATACACACACACAATTGTATCTCCAGTTCACCAATTAAATGATCTAGTCTGATTAGTCTCAGACAGCTCAAGCATCATCACTTGTACATTTAGTTAACTACAACCCATAAGTGGAAAAAATGTCAGCCATATAACATATCCAGTGCCTGTGATGCTTTCAAAGTTTAGTGGGCATTTATATCTCATGGCATGCAGCAAAAATATAAAGTCTGGATCAGGTACTGCTAAATTAATATCAAAATAAGGAATGTGTTTTTGTTACAAAGCTGGATTCACAATGTGGCCACTACCCTATGGCTAGCCCCTCTAGAAAGATAAATCAATTAACAGACTACTTAGATAACTTCTATTAAAGCTTTATAAGAACACACTAACTTGGACTTACCATGGAAAGAATTCACAATTTAACAAAATTCACTCATGGATCCTAATAAAACAAAATTTCTTACGATTTTTATCACAACCTAAAGTTCATGAGGAAGATGACAATATTTACTCTAGATATCTTTATAGTCAGAGATAAGTTACATCTTACCAAAAGAATAATTCACAATCAAAATGGAGCCAGGAGTCTAGAAATAAACAATCTCTTCATGAACATGTATCCTGCCATCCAGTAACCTGAACTGTTAGAAAGAATAAAACAAAACAAATGAAACTATTAATCTTTATAAACAGACTACTAACCTGTGGACGTTCTGCAACTAAACACAGTTACAGAAGTGCTACCTAATATATAAAAATGTGGTATTAACAGTGAATGTTAGAACAAAATGCTGTCTTCAAGAAACTGGGAAATGGTTTGACTTACAAAACTGTTTTCATAGTTTATGAAGACAAAAAATTAATGCTTAAAGTACAAGTCCACCAGAACAAAACACTAAACTCAATTCAATGATTAATTTTTTTTTAAGTACAATAAAAAACAAAGGTCAAACCTGGATAGAAGTCGCACGTACTGCATAACTTACATCAACTACCCCCTTACATTATATGTTAATCAACAACCATGAAAGTACCATTTTCCTTCTGTACATCAGGTCATCCTATAAGTGATGCCCAAAAATTTAATTCAGAAAGTTCATCATCATTTCTGTCTTTGTATTTACTACAAATTACTTTAATTACTACAATATTTGGTAGAATGTGTAAAAATGTTCAGACAAATAAAAGAAACTAACCCAACTCTACTTTTTCAAATCATTAATCAAATAAACCCTTATAAAGATGGATGTGTCTGAGGAACACATTAGGTATATAATGATTTATGAGTTTAGAAAAGGTAATAGTGCAGCAGAAACTACATCAAACATTCAAAATGTTTATGGTGCGGAGTCTCTCAATGAAAGAAAATGTCGAAGGTGGTTTCAGATGTTCAGATCAGGTGACTACAGCTTAAGTGATGCTCCACATTCAGGTCATCCTGTTGAGTTTAATGAGGACTTGCTGCTGGCTGTACTTGATGAAAATTATGCTGTAACAGTTGAAGAACTAGCACAGAAGCTTAATTCAACCCATTCAACAGTCTACTGTCATCTGCAACAGCTTGGAAAGGTGTCAAAACTTGGAAAATGGGTCCCACATGATTTGACAGAAGCCAACCTTAGAGCAAGAGTGGACATTTACACTTCTCTACACTCTCATGAACATTACACTTTTTTGACAGGTTAGTGACTGAAGATGGAAAAATTGATATATTATACAAATGGCTCAGTGCAAGTAAACTGGCTAAAGTACAACCAAAAACTGACCTCCACCCTAGGAAAGTCTTGTTAAACTTTTGGTGGGATATTGGTGTGATCCACTAGGTTGCTGCCACTCTATATAACAATTATATGAAACTTCTAACAGTTAGAGCACTTGAATGTTGCACTGAAAGGAAAGAGGCCTGCTTTGATCAATCGTACAGGTGTTGTGTTACACCAGGATAATGTACGGCCCCATACAGCAAGGATCACATCTGTAAAGACTGAAGAACTAGCCTGTGAAAAACTTCCACATCCTCCTTATTCTCCAGACTTTGTGCCATCTGATTACCATCTATTCCAAAGTTTGTAGAACTATCTTGGTGTAAAAGAGATTGGAACACATGAAGATGTCAAAACTACCGTCACTATATTCTTTTCCTCCAAACCCAAATACTTTTATAGAAGTGACATTCAAAAGCTTGTGAATCATTGGCAGGAAATAATAATGGGACATATATTATTGGTTAAATAACATTAAAAGCTTTTCAAATCCTTTCTATTTTTCTAAACCTAAAATCAGACATTACTTAAGGGATGACCTCACAGAAGTGGTTATTTCTATAGTTTCAGTTCAGCAAAATAAGTGAACTTCATAATTCGTACAAGGGGTGTTCAATATAAAAGCTAGCCAGCAACAATCTACAGAATACTGCTATACAAAGTAGTGTAACTGTTCATATTACAGAACATATCTGTCATTAACTAAAAGTTAGAAGGTGGTTTGAATCGGTAATGAAGAAAACATTATTATATATGTACATTTCAACAAGATTATGTTAATTTAGATACAAAAAAACATTTATGTTCCAGAGTTTTTCCGGCCCTCAAGTCTATAACGTAAACAAGAGGGAGGATAGAACAATGGTGATTACTTTCCAACAACATACAAGGAAAACCATCATCGTAGAATCATTAAAAGTTATGAAAAGACACTAGGTTACCAATAATGCTGTTGGTTACAGAACAGAACTAGAGCCATTATAGGTTACAGTTAAACTTACTGTAAAAACCTTAAACATGAAACCTGAATTTGTCTCAATGTTATCAAATGGTTCATGTTTGCAAATAATTATTTTTTTATTCATTGAAAATGTTAAGATGATATAATGTAGCATTCTTGCTTTTAACAGACTGACAACATTCTAAAGTTTCATATTATCTAGACCTACACACACACACACGTTTCCAATACTTCTAATTAACACCATTTCGACTAATAATCTACTTATAATAAGAAATAACTTCAGGACATTTTCTTTCAATACATTAGATCTTGAAGTAAGGGCATTGTAACTTGGTTATAGATAAACTGTTTCAATTTTCATTCATAAAAACAAACTTAATATGACTATTCATTATATTTAGTGAATTACACATCAATATAGTGTTGACAAACATTATGTTAAAACTTGTTTCTGTGCAGAATCAATGACAAGAAACAGAGAAGCCACCAGACGTTTCCTGACACTTCTAGATTTGTCAGGTCTTGAAACTGTTAGAAAATTCAAGCTGTACAAAATGTTTTCTGTATCTCGTGATTTATGTTAAAAAATGTTAGAGAGAAACCATTAACACAATGGACAGAAGAGAAAAGTTGAAGTCTACTCTCAACATGTTAATATAAATATCACACTTTGGTCATCTATTGGTCATAAATTGAAATACTAATAAAGTTATTAAATCAAAAGAGAAAATATACTCACATTAAATATGTTAGTTCAAAAGTGTAGTGATACCTATAGAGATACAAGTTAGTTTATATGTGTAGTTAATACACTCTTGGTGATTTCTTTCTCTAGTTTGCTGATACAATAATTTCAAGTTAAAACATTAATAAAAGATTACATTAAACTCTTCTTTATAATAAAACAGTAGCTATATTGTCCTGCTCCAAGTTCATATGATTGTTCACACTATCTGGTTTTAATACAATTTCACATTATAACCTTTTAGTCACCTGTTTAAAAGTTATCAAAGCAACGTATCACCATACAATTCAACTACAGTCATTTTAGAGGTAAATAAATCCACACATTTCATGAAATGCATATTGATTTCTGGAAATGTTGTTCATGTTGAATTTCATGCAAAGTTACGCGAGGGCTATCTGCACTAGCCATCCCTAATTTAGCAGTGTAAGACTAGAGGGAAGGCAGCTAGTCATCACCACCCACCACCAACTCTTGGGCGACTCTTTAACCAATGAATAGTGGGATTGACCATCACATTATAATGCCCTCATGGCTGAAAGGGCAAGCGTGTTTGGTGTGACGGGGACTCAAACCCGCGATCCTCGAACTAGAAATATTAAAAGTACACATTTTGAGTTTACTCATCCCACAACCATTAATCTGTTTGTGTTTCAAAGCATACAAGTAAACAACCAATCATCTTAAATACACCAGGTAGCATTGAGGAAATATCTGTACTGCTTTCACATATTCAAGCTTTGGTTTTATTATCTAATGTTGAAAGCTCACTGTTTCCCCCCCTGCTGTTGTTAGTAGCCTCCCCGCTAGTACAGTGGTAAGTCTACAGATTTACAATGCTAAAATGAGGGGTTCTCAGTGGGTTCAATTCCCCTAGGTGGTCTCAGTAGATAGCCTGATGTGGCTTTGCCATAAAAAAAAAACACACTTTCCTTAGCAAATTGCTAACTGTGCATTTGTTTGTTGTATGGATGAATAACTTTTGTGTAACAATTTCTTTGTGGTTGGAGATTTAACCACAAAGATGTTTGAATGCAGCAGTAAATATTACCATGATACTAAATCTGACTGGCCTCACAATGTAACAAAGAATATATAGGATTAGTGTAGCTGAAGCTAGATGCACTACAAGTGTATGTATAATAAACCTCATTAAGTATATGTACCTTCAGAGCTTTTCTTAAATTTCTTCTGAAAAATTTAAATCTATGGCTAACAAGTTTTCTTCACAATATTACTATAACTTTTCTAACGTACAGTTTTACAATGCTGATTAATTGGCGTTAGCCAATAAGCTTATTCTGGTACAGCCAGAAGTAATGAACATATGACCCACGTGCCACAAAACATTCTAGCTATAAAAATGTGCTAACAATCAAATTGTATATTCAAAATATACTGTCAGAATAAAGTTGAAATTATCCTTTTTATTTTAAGAAGAAATTCAGTGATTGTTCCAACAAACATCAATGAATTTAAAATTTTAGAATAAAAACCCAAAGTTATTTCCAGGTCTCCTCTGAAACTAAAGAAGTTTAAGAGGTCTATATGAATCAGGAGTAAAGATCTCAATATATGTACAAGTTATAAACTTCAAATACGCATCTGCTTCCAACATGGAGAAATTGCTTCTTGGTTCGTGCTCTGTTCCTTCAGGAAAAGAAAGTTCGTTCATTTCATACAGTGAGAAAGATTAAATATAAAAACGCTGCAAATAAATTACTAAAGTGAAAAATTCTTAGATGCGAGGTTTCAGCACTTGAAATAAAATATCCACGCACATCACAATTAACTGAAAAGTCAGTGAATGAATCGAGCTTTGATAACATTCTAGGATAGATCTTTCTTCATTATGGTTACCAAAGCTCTTGGAACATACCCAAATGCACAAACAACAGGCAATTATAAGGTTTGAAGGTCTGAAGTCCTTTATTTTAGGGTTAAAAAATCGTTATAGGTAGACTTTAGGAAATTCCAAATTTTATTTGATAGTTAACAACTAATCATAAAATATCTATAATTGATATTTCACTACGTGTAATTTCACCAGGGGGTAATAAACTTTTGTTTCATTTTTATACCTCTTTCAATAAAATTATTAAACAATGCAAATAATATAATAAACAACCAACCTTGTTCAGAAATATTTACCACAGATACTAAAACGATATTTCAAAGAACGTGTTTAATACAGATTCAATTACACATTACGTTTAAGATGAATGCGCCTTTACAGTATTATGCTAATCGTAGTTTCTTCGCCATCTAGTGCAATTTTGTGAATGGCGGTAGCGAAATATAAAATTTAGCGCCAAGTTTATTTTCGTATCTTCTAAAATTCGGTTAATATATATCTTTCTTTTTCTAAATGGTAAAATAATAATTATTAATGGTATTTACATGAGAAATTATGCCTTATATGGTCAATAATATAAATAATTATATTTTGTCATTTTGTAAATTTTGATATTTTTCAGACGTATGGAGTTCTGCCACTGTTGTCAGTCAGGGCCTACTGACAGAAGATTCAGAGAATATCTGTTAACAGAGTGTGTGTTGTGAATTTTTCCAAACCAAAGGCGATTAAACCGCTCGACTCGTAATCCAAGGGTGGCAGGTTCGAATCCCCGTCAGACCAAACATGCTCGCCCTTTCAGCCGTGAGAGTATTATAGTGTGACTGTCAATCCCACTATTCGTTGGTAAAAGAGTAGCCCACAAGTTAATGATGGGTGATGATGACTAGCTGCCTTTTCTCTATTTTTACACTACTAAATTAAAGACGGCTAGCGCAGATAGCCCTTGTGTAGCTTTGTGCGAAATTCAAACTAAACAAACAAACCAATACAAAAATTACTAGTTTTCTTTATATTTAAATAAAAAAACAAAATATCTGATTATTTGTTTGTTTCCTACCTATAACAAAGAATAATAGAAACAGCAGAAGTGACTCGACCTTTAACAAATCCACTTTTATCCTTGTTCTCTGTTAAGGATGCTTGTTGGAGAAATTATAGAATCCATTCTTAGCAGCAGCAGCATAATCGTAATTTCGTATTTCTGTTAGATCTGATGTGTATTAAAGAAGAAGTAACTCTCAATAACCGCTGCACTTGAAAGTTGTTCAGGATTAGAGTAAATTAATTTATGATTTTTTTCTCCTTTTTACTATCTATATTTTTATATATGTAAAATCGGTTCGTTTGGATGGAGAATTTTTTTTTTTTTTACGTAGAGGAGCGAACAACATCTATATTTTTGTGCATCAGCAAGACCAAGCAAGGGTTATACGTATACCAGAGTCTATTTTATTACTCATCAAAATTACTCATTGAAAACAATTTTTTTTAGGCAGAATTAGAGTAAATTAATCTACGAAACCTTGGGCGTGGACAAATACATCAGTCGAAAGGGTTTGACTTCCTTAGCCTAAAATTGTAATTTGGACTCACATCAGTCAAGAAATGACGGAGCTTTGGGCTTAAAGTTTGAACTTGAAAAAACAAACTCATTCTAAAAGCCAATATGTAGTGGCTAAAAGTATATTTCCAAAAAATTTGCTTCTTTTCCCAGAATTCCAAATCAAATATATTATTAGGCTGCTATCAGGAAAGTTTAAAAATACATGTGAGTAATATGTTCAAATGTGGGCAAATCTTCCATGAGAACGATGCTGCAACAATTTTTTTTTGTAATCTTTACTTAATTATTATTTGGAAAATACAAAACAAAATTTATAGAGCTTGAACCAACTGTGTAAACTTTTAAATAAAAGAAAATATCAACTTGCTCGAGCCACGAATGCTTTGTTTCGTTGTAAAAATTTGTAAGAAGCCCATTAGAATGCGGCGTGAATTCTTTTTATATCTGTCTGACTGGCATATAATTGCTATCTACGGGATTGAACCACGACTTACATCGTTATCTGCATTCACATAC
Organism: Tachypleus tridentatus; assembly: GCF_004210375.1. Classification (NCBI taxonomy): domain Eukaryota; kingdom Metazoa; phylum Arthropoda; class Merostomata; order Xiphosura; family Limulidae; genus Tachypleus; species Tachypleus tridentatus. The sequence continues at coordinate 34,673,030 of NC_134827.1, read as the reverse complement.
TTTCCATTTATTATTGTTTGAAATTACAATCACGTGACATTCGATTTTAACACCCTTTTCTGTAAGCAGTTAAATAATATTTAAAAACAACAACAACAATGACATTCAAAGAGTAGAACGTCTTATATTTATACAGTATGTTGTGTGTTTTCTTATAGCAAAGCCACATAGAGCTATCTCCTGAGCCCACCGAGGGGAATCGAACCCCTGATTTTAGTGATGTAAATCCGGAGACTTACCGGTGTACCAGCGGTAATTTATATTAAATACCCTGATTATATTTGCTGCTACGAAATTTTTTTGACATACACGATCTAGCAAGAAAAAATCATAAATAAAATTTATCACGTAAATTGAATTTGTACTCTGTCAGTTATACACTGAAATAGTGATAAGTAAACACACTTGTCACTATTTAATTTTTTAATTTTGTGGCAATGTTTTCAGGCTTAGTTTCAGCGAATTTTCTCGATCTGTACGTTAAAACATGCAGAAACTATTTATCTTTCACAATATGAATTTCAAGTAAAAGTCTTCATTAAATAAAAGCACAAATTTAATTATTTTGTGTGTTACTCTCGTCGTTGGTTATTTGCAGATATCGCATGCGCGACAAGAAAACGTTTAGGTCTTTGAATAGAATTAAAAGGGTTTGTTTGTTTGTTCTTTGAATTTCGCACAAAGCTACTCGAGGGCTATCTGTACTAGCTGTTCCTAATTTAGCAGTGTAAGACTAGAGGGAAGGCAGCTAGTCATCACCACCCACCGCCAACTCTTGGCGACCGTCAGATTGCAAGTCGCACGCCTTAACACGCTTGGCCATGCCGGGCCTGAATTAAAAGGGATAAATGAACCTCCAAAAGTAATAATTGTGCTAATGATCTTGCTCGATACCTGTTCACCTTTCTTGCATTTAACATCTAAAAAGTTAGACTAAAATAAGTTTTGAACATAGTAATACCATAAGTAAAAATAAATACATGTGCTGTGGAAATCCCCTTTTTCAGGTATTTCAGTTTCGAACTATTTTATATACAAGCAAACAGCTAGTTTTTGAAACTGTGAAAATCAAGTTGCTTCTTTCAAGTTTAAGTCTATTTCAGTGACTAGAAAGACAGCTTTTTTTTCGTAAATCCAGACAATGACCGTTATTTTTCGTATGCCAGTGAAGACTTTTATCACATACGTTAACATATGGTTTTAATTGTTGTTAGTCTATTTTTGAGTGTAAATTTAATGTATTAAGACGTGTTGTAGATTTTTTAAAATACAAAACTTCATTATTTTAAATTTTAATCTATACTCGTGAAATTGTAAAGTTTCAATTGGCTGGAAGTTTGTATCAACTAACGACTAGCCCCCTTCCCCCACGCTATTACAGCGGTAAGTCTACGGATTTACAACTCTAAAATCAGGGTTTCGCTTCCTCTTGGTGGGTGCAGCAGATAGCTCGATATCAGTGAAGGATTTCATATTGAATTTGTGCGTTTTGTTTTCAGATAGATGTAGTGATGGGTGGATCGATAGATAATATGGGAAAATAACACAAAAAAATATTATAAAACATTATTTTGTGAAAAAACATCTTTCTATATAAAATTATAACCCTAAATAGTTATTAATTTGTTAAACACCTTGAATTGCTGCAAAACAAAACAAAAAAAACAAACCGAATGACGTATTTGATAAAAAATTTCGTCAGGAAAAATTGATACAGACTATGGTATTTGTAAAACAAAAATAAAAATAAACCAAAATTTTGATAAACATTAAAATGGGACATGTTTCTTTAAAAGCCCCAGTGTCTTAGCGATATGTCTGAAGGGTTTTGATATCTAGGACGAGTACAACACATATCACCTTTGTTTCCAGGTAGGATAGCAGTAAATCTACAGCTAGTAGCCCAATGTGGCTTTGCTTTAAGAGAATTAAACAAACATAATTATCATAAATTTACCACTGTTTAATGTCATTATCGTAAACCGTCCCTAATTAATTTGGAAGTGATGGGCTAAAGGAAAGCAGTTAGTAAACATCACCCATCTAAAATGTCTTAGGCTACTCTTTACCAACAAATAATAGGATTAACCGTTACATTATGACGTCTTCGCAGCTGAAGAGACTCATTTTAAGGTGATGATAGATTTTTATTCCTCCTTATAAATATCTGGCAAATGGCGTAAATTTCTAGCGTTTCGTCAACTGATTAAATCACTCCACTTAACATCCTCAAGAACGATTTCACTGAATGCAAAATCCATTTATTATTAATAATTGAAATTATCTTTTTAAAACTTAAATTACTGTATCATCTCATTTCGATTGCATTTTAACACCAAATATCTCAACTTGTATTTAATATTGCCGTTAGATGGCGCACCGACTATTCGATGGATACTAATTTAAGGTTCGTTGTTTGAAGTTAAGCACAAAGCTATACAATGGGCTGTCTACGCTCTGCTCACCAGAGATATCGAAACCCGGCTTCCAGGGTTGTAAGTCCGCAGACGTACCTCTGTGCAGCTGGATACTTAATGTTTGTTGTTTAGCACAAAGTTACACAATGAGTTATCTTTGCCCTGCCCACTGCGGATATGGAAACTCAACTTTTAGACGTATAAGTCCTCAGACTTACTGCGGAGACATTGGAAGCTGCTGTTGAAGTATATAAATAAAATATTTAATGCGATTAACATTTTGGTAAATAATAACAAATTCTCGAAACAAAAGTCCTTCCGATCCTGTGTTAGAATAATAAATTTCATTATTAAAGACAGGTCAATATATTTTTGGGCACTTTTGGTTTTAACAGACACTTGTATTTCATGAAATTTTAACGACTTTAACAATAAGCACCAGGTGTCTGCTGAATTTTGTGCAGAGCTATATGAGGGTTAACTGTTCTAGACTAGATGAAGAGCACGTGCACTTCTAACTCGTAGGCTACTATTATCAGTTTAGTAGTCACTCTTATAACTCAGCAACGATCTCATCTTCTGGGGGTCGATGGCATCGGAATTACAGCGCCACAGTTTGGTAAACGTTTGTCCTCTATCAGGGCTTTTGTAAAGCCTGTTTTACTTTTGCCGCACTAAACATAATATAGATGTGGATAGACGGTGGATTATGACTGGATAGCTATACTGGATAAGAGTTGTGTAAGTTTCCAAGTTTTTTAGTTTTATAGTTGACATGATATATAAGTGACTTTAACAGTAATAAATACAAGCCATTTTCCAACATACACTGAACAATACTATTGTTCATCTCACCGTTATTTATGGTCATAAATAACTGATATTTATTTTAGATCATGTGTTTACGTGTATTAGCACAAAGTCACTTAATAGGTTATTTTACCACGGAAATCGAATACCCGATTTTAGAATAGTAAATTAAAAAAACTTATGTCTGATCCCATTGGGTTTGGTTTGTTCTGAATTTCGCGCAAAGCTACACGAGGGCTATCTGTGCTAGCCGTTCCTAATTTAGCAGTCTAAGACTAGAGGGAAGGCAACTACTCATCACCACCCACCGCCAACTCTTGGGCTACTCTTTTACCATCGAATAGGGGGATTGACCGTCATATTATAACACCCCCATGGCTGAAAGGGCGAGCATGTTTGGTGCGACGGGGACTCTAACCCACAACCCTCGGATTACGAGTCGAGTGCTTTAACCATCTGGCCGTGCCGGGCTTGATCCCACTGAGGCAAATATTTCTTCTTAAGAAAGAGGAGGATTTCTGATTTCTTTTATAACTTAACTTTTTTATTGTCTTTAAGACAGGCAGACGTTGAAAACATAATATAGAGGAGGTATTTTTTATTTTAAGCACTTTAAGCCACGTTTAATTTTAGGGGGCGTGGTCAATTTGTTCTTTATCTCGCTAGTGGATTTTTAATTTTTATTTTATATTATTTCCTCCAATCAGTACACAAAAAAAAATGTCGTTTAGTATGTTTGACGAAGCTACTCGAGGATCTGTCAGTGTCCCTAATTTTGAAGTAATAAACTATAAGGGATGCAGCTAGTTAACTCCATTTAACTCCAGCTCTTGGGTTACTCATCACCAATGAATAGAGGGATTGACTGTCATGTTATAACATCCCCTTGTCTGAAAAGGCAAGCACATTCGGTGAAGGAAATCGAACCCGTTACCACGTGACAAAAAGTTGAACTTCTGCTATATTCTGGCCAATGAATGAGGATTTTTTCTCGAGAATATTGGAGAGTTGCCCAGTGTTTTAATAAATAAAAATAGTTTGTTTTTTCAACCACATGGTGGCGTTTAGTGCTTCTCCGTCTGATATCTTGTTTATTTGGCGCTGAACTAAATCACTCAACCAAAACGACAATATGCTATGCAAACAACTTATTTCATGTTGATACGCAATAGAGAAGCTGAGAAACCTTCAAGTCACTTCAGAAATGCTAATATTTTTTTTTTAGTTACAATTTTCATATCGACTATGCTTGAAATAACAACAACTTTTAAGTAGGTCAGTAGATAAAAGCCATTTAAAAAAAAAACACGTGACTCGGCCTACACACACACAAATATATATAACAAAACAGAACATTAGGTAAACTTTCTTTGGTTCCAAGAAAGCATCAAAAGACTTGGGCCGGATTTAGGTTCATGACTAGTAAAAGGCCACAGGCCATTGTTACAGATACTGTTTTATTCATTTATGCTGTCGTAATGTTGTTTAATTGAAACTAAGTCACGTTCGTTCTAACAGGCACCACTGCCAGGGGGCTCAGAAGTCTCTGTGCTCATAACGCTAAAAGTTGGGTTTGATACCCTCAGAGGGTAGAGAACAGATAGCTGAGCTCATGGTATAATTTTTCTCACTTAAAAAAACCCAACAAAACAATCAAATAGAACCAATAAGTTTAAAATATTCCCACAATCCCCTACTCCACCGTACACATTTTCAAAATGGCGGAAATTGCATTTATAAACAACATTGAAAATAATTATGAAACGACAGACTGCCTCGTTTCCATCAAATGAAAATAAATTTGTAGGATGTTCAGTTATGTGGTGAAAGTTTGTACTGTGATTTGTGTAAAGTTTGTACCAATCTGAGAATATAACACCTACATAATGCCTATACAAGTTTAGGTATTCACACTATTCCCAGTAGTAGTGTGGTGAATATGAATACACTCTTGGTTTTCAGAACAGAATAGAAGCGATTGTGTTAGAAAGCTAAAACTCTACAACAATGACGTTAAGTATTTCAAGGTATACTCTTTCTGTGATAGAGGACAAGATCTCTATGGGATTGTTGTGTATCACATTAATAACATGCGTCACTTCTGAAAATTCTTGGTTTTATACCCAAACCGCTTCTGTTATAAACATTGTTAATCTCACGTACCTTCTTCAGAGTTTTTATATACTTTTACTGAAACGTAAGATTACCCCCCCCTCAGTATGTTGCGTAAAGCTGCCTTCACCAGTTAACATTTTTATTTATGCACTCTTGTCATGCAGCGTTTATGTTCGGGAAGCCACGAATGCATCAACCATACTACTGCTGGGAATAGTATAATTGCTTGTGTTTTTATAGGCATTACGTTGGTGCGTCATGCCGCTGTCTGGTTGGATGACAGCCACTATTGACACTTAACAAGTGACTGTACACTGGCGCAGTTCATTTTCATGCAGAGGGAGGGAAAAAATCTGAAAATATTTGCATCTTTCAGCATTGTTTCAATAATTATTTCAAACTAGCACAGAATATACAGAAAGACATCGATGTATCCATCAGGTTTCTACATTATCCATAATTACTTCTCTAGTTGCTCGTACCAACATAGTTTCGAAAATGTTGTCCGGGACTCTGAGGGGGACAGGAACACGAAATTTGATATCAGATTCAAAGTCAACGATCCAGTAAAGCCACTTCTGGACTTCTATCGTGCCTGGCTAACCTTATGAGCGTGTTTTAACCATCTAGGTACCCAAAATAAATAGGACCAGGGGGCTACGCTATATAGGTAATTGTGATCACTGTCAGTTCTCCTACTAAACTAAGTTTGGTTCTGCTAGTTATAAAACTGTGGACAGAATACGCGAACAGAGAATTTCAGAAACACTTTAAAATGAACACAAGCGTTCCGTGCTGCAACGCGCTGCAAATAAAACCTGGTTTGTTTATACCTGTTGGAAATATACGTGTAGTTCCACGTAAAATATAATTTCATATATTATTCACGATGTTAAATCTGGATAGCTAATCATGACATAGCTTTTCCCGTCACACCAAACATGCTCGCTCTTTCAGCCGTGGGGACGTTATAATGTGAAGGTCAATCCCACTATTCGTTGGTAAAAGAGTAGCCCAAGAGTTGGCGGTGGGTGGTGATGACTAGCTGCCTTCCCTCTTGTCTTACACTGCTAAATTAGGGACGGCTAGCGCAGATAACCCTCGAGTAGCTTTGCCCGAAATTAAAAAAACAACAACAATAACAGCCATAGCTTTCACAATGTAACACACACAACAATACAAAAATTTAGATAACATATAATGACATAGCCTTCACGGTGTAACGTACATAACAATTTTCATCGATATTAACGACTTAGTCTTCATACCATAACATCTCACTAAATACAAACGTCATATCCCTAGGATGTATAACATTAGTTCTAAAGCTTATATTTAAGATTGTTGTGGTGAATGTAATTTTCTTGTATTTTTTTTTTATGGGAGATTTGGATTGCTACGTTATATATTTGGCAAAGCTATGAGTGAAAACTGCTTCGGTACATCATTCTGAGCTCTTGACCAGAGGAAAAACAGCCGATAAACAGCACCTTATCATACAATATTTAATTTTCACTGTTATAACGCACCCACAGTTTGTTTGTTTGTGTTTGTGTAGAGAGTGAATTTTTTTTCTTTAAGTGCACAGATCAGAAACCGGCTCGCCATCTCAGAAATCCAAAGCCCACCATGTCCTTAGCCATGTAAAATTAAAATAATATTAATCTAATTCAGTATAAACTACAGAACCGTGTCCTTAGCCATGTAATAATAAAATAATATTAATCTAGTTCAGTATAAACTACAGATGGCGTCTCGGTGTTTTCAGTTATTTTTCCTTGTTATTAATGTTAGATTTCATGTAATTGATGGAATTAACAATCGTAACACTTTTACAGACGGTTATTTCTGTTGTATCTTATTGTTTTCTTTGTTTAAGATTGTTAAATTGAAATGTTTTTTTTTTTTCTATAGATAAATTTGTTGTACAAACCCTATTAAATAACTTCCTAAAAGGAGCTGATTGTTGAGTGAAACAAAACGTGTTAATGCTCATTTGTTTGTGATCGAGTGACTCGAAGTAAGCACGCGCTTCACACGTCTGATGTTTGGAAGCGGTCGTCCTCATTGTTATTAAAACAATATTTACTGGTGCGCGAATATTATTGTCGCTAAAGTGTATAGACTCAGTCGTGACCAAGTAAACTATTTTTAAATTTAGTAGTTATTACGAATAACAGAATGCTTGTTCATATAAACGCATGCGTGTGTTTCCTTATAGCAAAACCACACCGGACTATCTGCTGAGTCCACCGAGGGGAACCGAACCCCTGATTTTAGCTTTGTAAATCCGTTATATAAACGTTTTCTCATCGAAGTTACACAAATATCTACTGATGTTATCGATTCGTTGGGGGGGGGGGGGATGTTGTATCTACAGAGAGTCATGGAGTGTTGTATGAAACATTTGATACAGAGAGTCATGGAGTGTTGTATGAAACATTTGATTTTCAACATAGTTCTCCGTTTTGATTAATTCAAGGATTATGTACAGCGTTGCTATGGTAACATTTAGGCTAGAGCTAAGACAGTCTGATAAGTTCTTGTTTAGTTATTTATTTTAGTATGATATTGACTTATTTTAAATCTTACTTTATTCAAAGTAAACTCTCTTACCCGTCGTCTTAATACTTAATTTAGAACCGGTTTCTTGTACTATTTTAGTTGCAATATTACATACCGGTTTCTCACACTATTTTATTCACATTATTGTATTACTGTTCACTAATTTCACAAACTACTTTACCTGTATTATTGCATTCCCGTTTACCGATTTCATAAATTACTTTATTTGCAATATTACTTCACTGTTTACTAGTTTCATATACTATTTTATTTACCGTTAGTGTTTACCGGTTTCTTGTTACGCCTAAGCTGTATGTGAAGGTAAGAGTTATCCTTAAACAATGTGTGTTACTTTAACAAAATCATGTGCATCCCAATGGCACAGCAGTACGTTTGCGGGCTTATAATGATAGAAACTGGGTTTCGATACTCGAGATGAGTAGAACACAGAAAACCCATCGTGTAGCTTTGTGTTTAACTTCAAACAAACAAAAGAAACCCAAGTCATATTTAAACCTTATTCAGTTTTTAGTTAAATGTTGGATTCACCACACGAACTCATATTTTAACCTAAAGTTGTAATAGGAACTTGAAAATTATGGGGTTTCTTTCACAACTCAACTTCCTATTTCGACAGATCAAAAACACACCTATTATATACACGTGAGACTTACATTCGTTATTAACACTAGTCAACAACAATTAGCAGCATTTGGTGGGTGCACCGCCACTCCTCTTGCCAAGTAGCCCTTCGTGTAGTGAAATTTCACATTCTACAAACCAAAAAGATTGACTTGGATTCAGGTGGAGGGTGGGGGCTTAGAACTTCCCAAGACAAACCTTAACTGTTAATGAATATATATAATGATGCACGTGCTCTTCAGTTGTAAGTCTCACAACTTACAGAACACAGAAAGCTTTGTGTTGAAACTCATATGTTTATCAGTTTGCTGAAGGTAAACGCCGTGACATCTCAATACTTTTCTTCCTTGTTGACGTTTGACATTGTACAAAATATGCTGATAACACCTTGTTTATTATTTCAAGAAAGATACGAAAGTCCTAGGAATATCTACAACTCGCTTTGCTGAGTTCATTTGCCCTTTTTAAATTTATTTGTTATGGATTTTTTTTTAAACTTACAAACCTAGTCAGTGCAACATAATGAAATTGAACTTTGATCACTAATACATTAAACGTTGGTGATTATTAACATTAGAAGAGTTGAGTAAAACAAAAGAAACCTAAACACGTGCCACAAGTATGCGTCGATGTCAGGGAAACTTGTCTCTCTCCATGAATGTCATATTTTGTTGTCTGTTTCTTGTTACTCTCAAAGTCATTACTTTTGCCGCTACACCAAGTTACAATTGAGATGTTGGTCACCGCGCCCTGGTGGAAATATAGTTGTTAAGTTCTGGTGGTAATTTTACACCAAAGTCCTTTCAGTGTACACACATGCGTATCTTATGTCACGCTGTTGCAGAACTTGTAATATTGGATACACATAAATAAACACTCGTACAATGTATGAACTAAAGTAACTTAGAAACGTTTTAAGAATACCATTCGAGTGTATATACCGTAACTCTGTATTTATGTTGGTGGAAAATGTGGTGTTTCATATAGACCTTCAGTAAACTGTTAATTATTTAAAGCAGCTATGAAAAACAACATAAACATTGTATGTAATTGAAACAACTTAACTAACCCTAACATGTGACTTTCATATAATTAAGGTGACATTAATAAACACGTGGATGAATTTTGTTTTCCAAATACGTTAATGGCCTGGCATGACCAAGTGGTTTGAGTGCTCGACTCATAATCTGAGGATCGCTTTCGAATCAAACACCGTTACACCAAACAAGCTCATCCTTTCAGCTGTGGGGGCATTATAATGTGACGGTCAATCCCACTATTCGTTGGTAAAAGAGTAGCTCAAGAGTTGGCGGTGGGTGGCGATGACTAGCTGCCTTTCCTCTAGTCTTACACCACTAAATTAGGGAGAGCTAGCACAGGTAGCCCTCGTGTAGCTTTAGCCGAAATTCTAAAAACAAACAAACAAAATCAAATACGTTTATTACTATTGATATATTTAAAATGGAAGATAGTTAAAAACCCTGAGGTTCAAATGGTTATAGTTGTAGGGTATCACTAAGTTTGATAACTTTACAGAACTTTCTGAATGCAGCAACGATTAGGTGATTATAGTTGTAAGGTATCATTACACCTGATAACTATATAGAACATGTAGCAACGATTAGGTGATTATAGTTGTAGGTTATCACTAAACCTGATAACTGTATAGAACCTGTAGCAACGATTAGGTGGTTACTGTTCCAGGGTATTATTAAATTTGATAACTCTATAGAACGTTTGGATATAATAAGGCAGTCACATAGTTTTCACAGGAGTTTGGCTTTATTCATGTATAGAGATATATATTACAGACACATGATACGATGCTATTATAAGACGACACTTATCCTTGTCCACTGAACTGTATTATTGCATTTTTCTTAAAGTACCCCAGGTTTAAGTGAAGTTGTATTACACTAAAGTTGAACAGTGATTTTTTTTATTAGAACAACTAACAGCAATCACACAGAACAGTTTAGGTCCTATGACCTAATTACCGATATATTTACACAAGTTGTAATTAAACGAGAGATTCTATATTAGTGACCAACACGAATAATTCGCTATGTTTTTGTTGTTGTTGTTTTTGAATTAAGCACAAAGCTACACAATGGGCCCACCACGGGTATCAAAACCCGGTTTTTAGCGTTGTAAGTCCGCAGACATACCGCTGAGCCACTGGGGGGCTATGTTTTTGAAACTTACATTTGGGAAATTGTTTGTTTGTTTTTTAATTTCGCGCAAAGCTACATGAGGGCTATCTGCGCTAGCTGTCCCTAATTTAGTAGTGTAAGACTAGAGGGAAGGCAGCTAGTCATCACCACCCACCGCCAACTCTTGGGCTACTCTTTTACCACCGAATAGTAGGATTGACTCTCCCATTATAACCTCCCCACGGCTAAAGGCGAGCATTTTAGGTGCGACGGGGATTCGAACCCGCGACCCTCGGATTACGAGTCGAACGCCTTAACCCACCTCGCCATGCCGGGCCGTTATAGGATGTATGTGCTCAGTGATTGGTCAGCTACTGTTTTGTAGTAGTTTTCTAATAGTTTACTTCTCAGATTAAGCACATAACATTTGACACAGAAGTGTTTTTAGGAAGGTATGTCCTAAGAAATATTTCAACTAATTGTAGTTTCTATCGGTTGACATCTCCCAAGAAAGATGTCACTTGACACAACAGTTTCTGTAGGAAGGTGTATTCTAAGTAATATTTCAACTAATTGTAGTTTCTATCGGTTGACATCTCCCAAGAAAGATGTCACTTGACACAACAGTTTCTGTTGGCTAGTTTCTCCCACAACAAAAGTATGACTTTTTTTTTATCGCTTCTTATGAGTTAAGGATCCATTTAAAATACACTTAAAGGGTAGCATCTACCGGTTGTAGGAGTTTCTGCTTTAAATAATTATTTTATAATTATTTTATTTTTTATAGATTTTTAACGATAAAATTAGATTTCATCACCTGGTGCTGGTTTTGGCAATTTTAACAGCGTTCGACAACTCGACAGAGTCCTGGAATTTCCTGGCGGTTAGGATATTCGAAACGCAATTTTTTTTTAGTGGAAACAATGGTTCGAATACTGTCTCCACACAGATGTTCACCATTGCAGACGTGAGAGTGTTGTAACGTTAAGGACAATTCCACTATTCATTGGTAAAGAGTAGCCTAAGAGCTGTTGTTGGGTTAAGTTGATTAAACGCCTTCCCTTCTATTTATCTTAAAATTAGGGATGGTGAGAACAGGTAGACGTCAAGTAGTTTGGCATGGAATTCCAAATAAACATGATTCAACAACTGACCAATAAATTCCTTTAACTCCTGCAAATCTCCTGTTATTACGGAACATGCCTTGAATAATTTATGTAATGCTTTTCTGTAATCTACGTGTTATTCATGAAAAATGCCATTTTGTGATTTTGTTAACGTGGTATTAATTTTATTTTACACGTGAATTTACCACGTATCTTTAGACTATTTTACGTTTCTGAAATTTCTACGTATTTTAATAATTTTGCAAGACAATTTTACACATCACTTACGAATTGGTTTTGAGTTGTCTAAGAAAATAAATTTAGAATGATTTAGATAAGTTTCACCAAGCGGAACAAAATGTAATTATTTTACGAAATTGTTTGTTTGTTTGTTTTGGAATTTCGCACAAAGCTACTCGAGGGCTATCGGCGCTAGCCGTCCCTAATTTAGCAGTGTAAAACTAGAGGGAAGGCAGCTAGTCATCACCACCCACCGCCAACTCTTGGGCTACTCTTTTACCAACGAATAGTGGTATTGACCGTCACATTAGAACGCCCCCACAGCTTAAAAGGCGAGCATGTTTGGCGCGACCGGGATGCGAACCCGCGACCCTCAGATTAGAAGTCGCACGCCTTAAGACGCTTGGCCATGCCAGGCCATTTTACGACATCAGTTTGACAGTTGAACAGAACAACATGAAAAAAACTTTAGTGTAATTTGTGTTGCATCTGTCTTTCTCTTAGGAACTCTAGAGAGCATGTTCCAGTTCATTCAATATTGTTTGTAATTAGTTTAGTTTGTTTAACCATAGAGGTTTGCTTTTGCTTGTTTTGAATTTGGCGCAAAGCTACACGAGGGCGATCTGCGCTAACCGTCCCTAATTTAGCAGTGTAAGGATAAATATTATTTAATACGAACTACAGATACAAATAAAAATAAGAACTCACAACACCGGGTTGCTTACCCCGTGCTCTGGTTTATAATTAAAGCACGCGACTTTCTAGCTCACTTCCTTAAGACGTTCACTTAGTATTTCTATAGAAACGTACGGTTGTTTTTTTTCTCGCCAAAGGTTTCAGTACAAATTTCCTCACCTGATAAGTATATAATGAATGCTCTTTAATAGTTAAATATTAAATGTATATTGTTCATTTTTTCCCTTCTTATCAACGTTTATTTTCAGACAAAAGAGACAAAACAGGCTTATTCCCATTAAATATTAAAAGTCAATAACCTTCCGAGGTTATTTCGAGGTCTCGAAAAACAAGAAACATGTGAAAATCTAGCAGTCGCTAGAAATATGTTTTAATTCATGAGTAAACAGGCAAAGTGCATCTGGAAATTTCAAAATATTAAAACATCTCCTAGGTCCAGTATGGTCAGGTGGGTTATGGCGGGTCCAGTATGGTCAGGTGGGTTATGGCGGGTCCAGTATGGTCAGGTGGGTTATGGCGGGTCCAGTATGGTCAGGTGGGTTATGGCGGGCCCAGTATGGTCAGGTGGGTTATGGCGGGCCCAGTATGGTCAGGTGGGTTATGGCGGGTCCAGTATGGTCAGGTGGGTTATGGCGGGTCCAGTATGGTCAGGTGGGTTATGGCGGGTCCAGTATGGTCAGGTGGGTTATGGCGTTCGACTCGAAATCCTCGTCGCACCAAAATACTCGCCCTTTCAGCTGTAGGGGCGTTGTAATGTTACGCTCAATCCCACTATTCGTTGGTAAAAGAGTGGCCCAAGAGTGGGTGGTGATGATTAGCTGTCTTTCCTCTAGTCTTACACTGCAAAATTAGGGACGACTAGCGCAGATGGCCCTCGTGTAGCTTTGCGAGAAATTAAAAAACAAAACTAAAACGTCTGCTACATGTATGAAAACAAACTTCTATCGTTAAAGAACTATCGATTTTTCTTCAAAAAGTAAACTAATAAATCCTTGTTATTTAATAATAAATCAATGGCTTTTATGAAGTATGTATAACAAGCGCTCTAGCTGACAGTTTGGTTTTATTCACAACTGGACAGTGTTTTACGAGTAATCCTCTTACATTAAGAATGTCGGCGACTCACGAGCACACATATATTTTACAAAATATATTTAAAAGACCGACAATATTTAATTGGAAGAAGAGATCCTTACGGACCTTCTCAGGATACTGGTACTTTATTTAATTATACTAAACTTGTATCACACACCTAGTTGTGGTGCAATGATGTAAGTCTTTTCATTCGGTATGCTCTACAGCTCTGTCTACATCCGCACAAGGAAAGAGTTTCTTGGTATCTTCTTAGTTTCTTATTTGGAAAAGTAAACAATCTTAAACACTTTCGACGTGAAAAAAAATGAACAGAAGTCATCTCAAGCTGTGAATAGTTGTAAGTTAAAAACAAAGACAACCAACGACTCCAGTGTCAATTTCAGTATTGTTCATTAAATAGAGGTAAGCACAGCCCTGATTAGACGTCGTCTAAATAGGAAAAAGTACAATGAATATATTTCTTAAAAATATCAACTTCGTGGTACACATGCATGTAGTGAACACCCAGTAATTGATAAGGTTGAATATTATCACGCATAGATCACGTGATCATATATAAGCTTTGAATGAAGTTTTTATTAAGGAAATTATAGCATATTAAAAGAGATATTCATTCATCGGTTCATTTTTTTTCTTATAGTAGAGCCACATCGGGCTATTTGCAGAGTCCACCGAGAAGAAATAGTCACTTTTATTTTTGAATAAATACAATTTTAACACATTAGGCCTACTTCTTATGTTTCATAAAAAAGTCAAATTATACGTCTATATCAAAATAAAATACCTAATTCTTACTAATTCAATGTCTTCTGACATTGGGAACAATTGTTTTTGTCGTTAAAGCATTTGAATGACAGTAATGTAGAAACGGTTGTCATCTAGCGGTTAAAACTCAAAACAGCGAAACGGGAAACTGCGCAGGGTAATTCAGCAATGAATGTACGACACTAGAAAATTGGTCTTAATTATATTTTTTATATATTTTAAGATGTAAACCTCTGATGACTATTATTAGTAACAATTAATCACGTGTTTTACTTTAGCTTGAAATACAACAATCCCAAGTTGTATCTTACATAAAGTGTTCAATACCAGTGTCAAAACTGCACAATGGCTATCTGTGTTGGGCCAGTTACAAGTCTGTGAACAAGTCTGCAAGCGAAATTATTACAAAATTAACCTTTTATACTGTGTGTGTTTATAAGTGTACTATTTCTATAGTTACACCTGCTCTGTGTGTTTATAAGTGTACTAATTCTATAGCTACATCTGCTCTGTGTGTTTA
The DNA here is from genome assembly GCF_004210375.1 of Tachypleus tridentatus. Taxonomy (NCBI): domain Eukaryota; kingdom Metazoa; phylum Arthropoda; class Merostomata; order Xiphosura; family Limulidae; genus Tachypleus; species Tachypleus tridentatus. Next base: position 34,657,906 of record NC_134827.1, on the reverse strand, counting down.
TAAGTGTACATATTCTATAGTTACATCTGTTCTGTGTGTTTATGTTCGTACTAATTCTACTGCCTCGCTTTGTAACAAGTGGAATATAAATATACTTAGAAAATAAATTTGGAAACTTTAAATTATTATGAATTTCTATTATTTATCGTACTTGACATAATTACAAAGATCTCTTTTATGATGGGGGGGGGGTAAATAAGTCAAGATGAAGTGAAGTAGATGTAATAATGACAGGAGCCACTGCGCTACAAACAACAGTAACAGAGAGACGGAAGTAAACTTGAATATATCATTTGTTTTCGAATTTCACGCAAAGCTACACGAGGGCTATCTGCGCTAGCCGTCTCGAATTTAGCAGTGTAAGGCTAGAGGGAAGGCAGCTAGTCATCACCACCCACCGCCAACTCTTGGGCTACTCTTTAACCAACGAATAGTGGGGTTGACCGTCACATTATAACGCCCCTACGGCTGAAAGGGCGAGCATGTTTGGTGCGACGCCACTCTCAGATTACGAGTCGAACGCCTTAACCCACCTGACTGTGTTGGACCTTGAATAGATCGTCTTGAAAAGGAGAATTTCCTTTGGACAGATTATGCAAATTACGAAAGTAAACTTACGTATTGCTGGCCAGTTTACGTGAAATGAAGAACAAAATTATGAAAACAAACGTATTAGGTAATAATAAGGGTTTGATTAGGGAAAATGAAGAAAATTAATCAACCATTCGTACACGTTGCTCACGTTTACTGTTTTCTTTATGTTATGTGATTTAGGTTTCATAAGATAGATGTCTCTAGTATTAGTTTTCAACATACGTACCTCCTCAGAAGAACAGAGTCAACGAATGCGTGTTATTCCTTATGGTAACCGATGTGTATTTTAAGTTTCATTAAACACGCACAAATAAATATAATATATTCATATATTTACTTTTGAAATGGCCTCTAGAGACTCAGAGGTAGAACTGAAAGCTTATTTACCGTTTTAAAATCGAGTTTCGATACCCGTGGTGGAAAACAAATTGCACAGTTTTCCAGTTACCAACCAACAGATGTTTGAAATGTACATCAACGAGTCTCTTTATCGAATCTCTCTTCTTAGCGCTCCCTGGTAGAGCGTGAATAAACTTTGACACACTTTAGATGGTGATGTGATGGATATGAATCTTGCAAAAAAACACGTTTTCTTTCGATGAATCAGTGAAATGATAACTTATTATTGTTGTTAGTACTTTCAGTGGTTTAACTGAATACGTGATTAATTTTGTAGTCACAGCCAATATCCTTTCATCCAATTATTATAGTAACATAAACGGAACTTTTGAATATATTACTTTTGTAGAACAACGTGCCAACGTGTGTAACTGCACTGAGACGTACACTTAATCAGGCATATGAAGTAAATAGGTTACATTGTTCAGATTTAAAAGTGTCTCTTTCAGCTGTCTATTTCGATCAGTTTTGTGATATTTGTTGATACAGACAAGCTGTACTTCTGACTCAAGTGTGTTACTCTGTTTCTTGAACTATTGAACCAAAATATGTAGATATTGGCTTTCTATGGTGTGTCCAATACGAGTATCGAAACCCAGTTTTAGCGTTGTATTTTTTTTAAAGTTAAGCACGAAACTACACAATGAGCTGTCTGTGCTGTGCTTATAACAGATATTAAAACACACTTCTTAAGGTTATAAGACCACAGAATTACTGCTGTGTTACTGGAAAGCTGTTAAGAGGTCGATATGGGTATACAATCTCGAAATCAAGTACTGGCTGAACAAAATTGTTTGTTTTGGAATTTTGCGCAAAGCTACACGAGTGCTATCTACGCTAGCTGTTCCTAATTTAGCAGTGTAAGACTAGAGGGAAGGCAGCTAGTCATCACCACCTACCACCAACTCTTGGGCTACTCTTTTACCAACGAATAGCGGGACTTACAGTCTCATTATAACGCCCCCATGGCTGAAAAGGCGAGCATTTTAGGTGCGACCCTTAACCACCGTGCTGTGCCCGTTGTAAGGAAAAAATGGTTACGTAGAGATCTTCGATGGGATAATATAAATTTTATTTCTCTGAATGTATTTGTATAACTATAAACTTGATGACAGAGCTGATTAACTTACAAGTTAATGAAAATGTTAATAAAACATATATCTAAAAACGTGTTGACGTAGGTATTGTTAAAGACAACAATTCCGTGTTTGAGTACTAAACGACTCGTAGAACAACAAGTGTTGTTGTGGTGTTGAGATTAACTAATATATGTCAGAGTAATTGAGATAGCCACAAAACGAACGTACCAGGAATGTTACGCAAATAACAGTTTAGAGGAAATACAAATATATATAAATAAATTGTGAAATATATATAGTTTAGTGGTCATCTTCTGATTCACGGTGAAAATTACAAATGACTGCTGAAGTAGAAAACAACATAATCGCTCCTCGATTGCTTGTATTTCTAAGGTTTAGGGTTCGAGCTCCGCAATGGGCACTAAAAAGCTAACTTATTGTGCAATTTTATGCTTAATATAAAAACAAAAGATACGATCATCCCATTAAACAGGATTCATACCAATACTGAGCAAAGAGCAAGCAGGGAATAACTAGCTACCATACTGTTAAGCAAGAGCAGAGACCTGTATACTGCGGTATCCCACAATCCATAAATTAACTAGGTCAGCGATCTTGTCTATTAAATATATTTCCGAGGAGATTACTCCTAACTCATACTAGCTTGTACGAGTCTTCTTGTTTCTCTTTGGAATGAGTTTGATTCTACTCTTACGGAGGGCAAATCAAGTGTGTAGAAGCCAAAGAACTAATGAGGATTAGTGAAACAGTTGCATTTACAAGAAAAACATGCACAGATACATTTAGTTCAATTATCTGAGCATATATAGCAAAAGATGTAGTCTGTACTAGATAAATAAATATCCCATACCATTCAGAGCTGATTAACAATGATAAATATGTTTATAACTGTTACAGCTCTACCTTTAACAGCAAAACGTGATACATATTCGAAATTCTCCGAACCACTGGGAGCTCGAAGACTTAAAGATTGCTATAAAAGTAAAGCTAACTATAACACATTTCCCAGAATTCTCGTACTTTGTTCGTTGCTGCTCAAAATCAAAACTGTGCTTTATACAAATCTTGGCCCAGCTTGGTCAGGTGTCGCGGGTTCGAATCCCGGTCGCACCAAACATGCTCGCACTTTCAGCAGTGAGGGGGAATATAATGAGACGGTCAATCCCACTATTCGTTGGTAAAAAGTAGCCCAAGAGCTGGCAGTGGATGGTGATGACTAGCTGCCTTCCCTCTAGTCTTAGACTGCTAAATTAGGGATGGCTAGCGCAGATAGCCTTCGTGAAATTCAAACAAAACTACTTTACTGAAACTACGTTGTTGTTTTGTTTCTTCCCTTTACAATACAAAAATAATCGCCCCCCAGTGGATCAGTGGTATGTTTGTGGACTTACAACACTAAAAACCGGGTTTCAATATCCGTGGTGGGCAGAGCACAGATAGCCCACTGTGTAGCTTTGTGCGTAATTCAAAACAACAACAAAGATAATTTAAAGGAAGGCAAATCTTGGTAAAAGAGTAGCCCAAATGTCTAACACTGCTAAATTAGGGACTGCTAGCGCAGATAGCCCTCGAGTAGCTTTGCGCGAAATTCAAACCAAACCAAACTATAAAAAGCTTTACTCTTTCGTTATCTAGTCCAACTAGTGACATCTAGTTTTAAAGAAAATCTTTTTAAGTAGCGACTTGTGGGAGAGAAAAAACATGAACGTGAAACGACTAAAGATGCTGTTATTATAGTAAAAACTCGAAAACATACGTTTCTCAACGATACATCTTACTTTTGACTATTTTTTTTATAAATTTTGTCTTAGCCCAAGACTTTTCTCAATCCTGAGGACCCGGGACCTTCCTGTAACCAACGAAGCCACGGATCAAAAACAAATGTGGGGGTTAAATAGTTTACAGGTGTGAGACCCATACAGACTCCACTGATACTTCTAGTATTGGCAGGAAAACCGACAGCTACAGAAGTAATGGATATACATATATAATAAAAGTTGAAGACGGCTTGAATGGGTGTTAAAAGAAACTTTATTACAAGTGAACAGCGTTTCGAAAAGTTTATGCCATCAACAAGTACTTGAGGAAGTTTGTCGAAACGTTGGATATTTAGTGATGGTTTCTTACACTACCCATTCAAGCCGTCTTCAGACTTTAGTTTCTAACAAGTGATCCCCGTCACATCAAACAAGCTCGTCCTTTCAGCCGTAGGGGCGTTATAATGTAATGGTCAATCCCACTATTCATTGGTAAAAGAGTAGCCCTAGAGTTGGCAGTAAATGGTGATGAATAACTGTCTTCCCTCTAGTCTTATATTGCTAAATTAGGGACGGCTAGCGCAGATAGCCCTCGTGTAGCTTTGCGCGAAATTCAATCCAAACCATAATCTGAGAGTCGCGGGTTCAAATTCCCCTCACACTAAACGTGCCCGCCTTTTCAGCCGTAGGGGCGTTATAATGTGATGGTCAATCCCACTATTCATTGGTAAAAGAGTAGCCCTAGAGTTGGCAGTGAATGGTGATGAATAACTGCCTTCCCTCTAGTCTTACACTGTTAAATTAGGGACGGCTAGCGCAGACAGCCCTCGTGTAGCTTTGCGCGAAAACGAAACCAACGAAACCAACCAAAATAAAAAGTTGGTTCCTCGTTATTATAATTGTATGGATACACATGTTAGGTGGTGCAAATAATAATTAGACAGGAATAAAACAAATAAACTCGAAATGAGTGTGTGTGTGTGGCATGAAGACAAAACCACAGTATTGGCACTTTAATTACTGTAGAATGCAAAATTCATGCACGCTTTACGACAACAGTTTGTTATGCCACCGTAATTCCCTGACAAACAGAAAGATAAGTATGTTTGTTCCTTGTTTGTCACACATGACTTACCATATCTGCGATAACACAACCCATCGCAGTAAGGCCATTGCTGTTGATTATTCGTGGAGTCGGTTCTGTTTTGAAACGTCTGTTCGTACCAGCCACACCACAAGGATCGTAGTTTGTGTAACCCTAAAACAAACCGAAGCAGGAAGGTACCACAGTAAGTGTGGGTTGATTAGACACAAAATATGACTCTTAGAATTGCTCAAGTTACGAAATACGACGTGGTATAGTTATGGTTATAATGATACTTGGTGTGCCCGGCATGGCCAGTGTGTGGTTGATACTTGGTGTGCCCGGCACGGCCAGGTGGGTTAAGACGTTCGACTCGTAATCCGAGGGTCGCGGGTTCGAATCCCCGTCACACCAAACACGTTTGTCCTTTCAGCCGTGAGGACGTTATAATATGAGGGTCAATCCCATTTGTCGTTGATAAAAGAGTAGCCCAGCCCAAGTCTTACACTGCTAAATTAGGAACGGCTACGGCAGTTCGCCCTTGTGTAGCTTTGCGCGAAATTAAAAAACAAAAACCCAATAAGAACTGGTTCTACCGAATCTTCATTTTAGTCGTTTTTTTTAATATATATTTTTTTTGATTTCTTAAATTTAACATATTTCACAATTTATGGAGTATTTTTGAATGCTAATAGTTGGAAAATCATGTTTAAAGTTTGGCTTCAACATATCATGTCCTACAAATAAGTATAGTATTTGAAGGCTAAATTTTAGTATCTGTATGTCGAGTTTTAATTTCTGAAGGTTAGATTTTAGGTTGGATTTGGATTATCGTTAATTATGTGTCTCAGATCTACTCACGACTGTCCTTAATTATGTGTCTCAGCTTCGTCCAGATCTAGTCACGACTGTAGTTAGTTTTGTATCTCAACTTCTGTCCAGATCTAGTCACGACTGTGGTTAGTTTTGTATCTCAACTTCTGTTCAGATCTAGTCATGAATATCGTTCGTTTTGTTTTTCGTACCTTCAAGTTACGTTAATTATATCAAGCCGTTTCGCAGGAGAAGATGAGCAAGTGAGAAAAACAACAACATGTTCGGTTGTTTTAACAGGAACGTTATATGATGGTTAGTTTTCTAAAACACACAGCGAAAAGATTCGCTCTATGAGAACCCAAACGGCCACGCCGTGTCTATCACTCTCACCATGAATCACTTTATGTTTGATTCAACAAAATCCCTTCATGTGTGACTGCACAATTAACTGGTCTTCCAGGCAGAATATCTAAGGGTCCTAGGTTCAAGCCTCGACTGCTTATTGAAAACGTTCTTTATGTGGAAATTTACCAATCGTAACATTTAATCCCTATATTTGGTTAGTAGTAGCTGTATAGACGGTGGGTGTTTTTAACTTCTTTCCCTCGCTATGATTAGCAGTTTTAAATGAGGAATGACCACTAGAGTGTTTCACATACAATATACAAAAAATTTAATCCGTTCAAGTTTCTGTCATATTTGGATATTGCTTAACAGGTTCAAGGTGGGTTATTTGAATTTGATCTCCTAAGTAGGATGCTGTTACGTAAACAGTTCAAACAAAGAGTAACTTTAGATAGAAAGATTACGTACTTTTAAATAGAAGAGACAATTTCTGAGTTTAAAGTTGACGTATGTACGTTTTAGGCTTCAACATCGATCCATTTCTATGTTTAAAGTTGACGTACGTACGTTTTAGGCTTCAACATCGATCCATTTCTATGTTTAAAGTTGACGTATGTACGTTTTAGGCTTCAACATCGATCCATTTCTATGTTTAAAGTTGACGTATGTACGTTTTAGGCTTCAACATTGATCCATAAACTGGTTTGAAACCGTGACATACCAACAGAACAATGTTACGTTAAAGAAGGCCTTTGATACCACGTTTTTAACTATAACGTTTCTCTTTGTTGTTCGGAGATTAAACAGGTGTCAGCGATGTCTCATATACAATTTAGTTTTCTGTTATATTACTGTCCTCCATCTCAGACATATTTTGATATTAGTTTCTTTTAGATGCTATATTTGTTTGCTGGACTCCCTCGTTCCAAAGGAAAATCAACGTTTTCTAATCCATCAACACCTGTGTCGGCGAATAAAGTAAACTAAGTCAAATGCAACTTTGTTTTAAAACTACTAATAAAACGCGTCGGATGGCTGGTTTATACATGGCCTGGAATTATCGCTAAATTGTGGAACCGAAGGCTCATAGTTCGCGACCAGTTATCGTAAAATTGCGCCCCTAACTTTGGGGCTGCGAGTTGAGTTGTGAGAATAATGATCGAATCTCACTAATTTCATTTTAGTAGCCCAATAGGTGGCGCGAGGTGTGACTGTTGTTGTCTATTTCCAGTATTTGCTCAGAACTAGAGGTCATAAACCCTGTTTTTGCTTAACGCAAAAAATTCGGAACAGACAAACTATCTTACACATAAAATTTCTTAACTTATATATTCATAATTTTCTCTTTTATGTAGTAATAAATGATTAATCGAAGAGCCGACGTCTGATAATATTTATACAAGTTAGAAATGTCTGATTTATTTCACTATCAAATAGACGTCAACACTGATTAGGGACGTGTTCATTTTGCTTCAGAGCGAAAAGCGTCTCTGTTTAATATTAAGCGACGGTTCGCCTTTTAGTAGGACGTTATTCTAAGTCAAAATCCGTTTTTCCTTTTTTAACAATTTGCTCGCGGACTAAACGTGTGAAGCACTTGGAACAATTTGATTCGAGCAACGTACGTAGTTGTAAGTTATGAAACGAGAAGATATCTTTCTAGAAGCTGCTGAGTCACTGTGTATTCTGTAAAAACATAAGTAAAAATAATGTCCCCCGCTGAGACAGCAGTAAGTCTTCGGATTTAAAACATTAAAATCAGGGGTTTGATTCTCCTCGGTAGACACAGCAGGTAGCCCGATGTGGCTTTATCACACACACAGAGAAACAATAAATAAAAGTATTTCTTTTCAAGTTATTGAGCTAATTTCTACTGATAGTCGAGTTTACTTACAGAATTATTAATATCGTTGAACGGTTTCTGTTCTTGGTTCTTTTAGGTGATTTGTTAAAAATATGTTACTTGTTGGCAAGAAAAACGTTTCGTTTCATGAAGTTTTATTTCATAGACATTCAAATCATCTCCCAACCATTGAGAGCAAACTCTTGTTCTAGTGGTCAGTATGGCTGGTAAATGTATTGTTATTCCTCCCCATCTAAAGAGGGATAGAGAACTCTTGTTCTAGTGGTCAGTATGGTTGGTAAATGTATTGTTATTCCTCCCCATCTAAAGAGGGATAGAGAACTCTTGTTCTAGTGGTCAGTATGGTTGGTAAATGTATTGTTATTCCTCCCCATCTAAAGAGGGATAGAGAACTCTTGTTCTAGTGGTCAGTATGGCTGGTAAATGTGTTGTTATTCCTCCCCATCTAAAGAGGGATAGAGAACTCTTGTTCTAGTGGTCAGTATGGCTGGTAAATGTATTGTTATTCCTCCCCATTTAAAGAGGGATAGAGAACTCTTGTTCTAGTGGTCAGTATGGCTGGTAAATGTATTGTTATTCCTCCCCATCTAAAGAGGGATAGAGAACTCTTGTTCTAGTGGTCAGTATGGCTGGTAAATGTATTGTTATTCCTCCCCATCTAAAGAAGGATAGAGAACTCTTGTTCTAGTGGTCAGTATGGCTGGTAAATGTGTTGTTATTCCTCCCCATCTAAAGAGGGATAGAGAACTCTTGTTCTAGTGGTCAGTATGGCTCGTAAATGTGTTGTTATTCCTCCCCATCTAAAGAGGGATAGAGAACTCTTGTTCTAGTGGTCAGTATGGCTGGTAAATGTATTGTTATTCCTCCCCATCTAAAGAAGGATAGAGAACTCTTGTTCTAGTGGTCAGTATGGCTGGTAAATGTGTTGTTATTCCTCCCCATCTAAAGAGGGATAGAGAACTCTTGTTCTAGTGGTCAGTATGGCTCGTAAATGTGTTGTTATTCCTCCCCATCTAAAGAAGGATAGAGAACTCTTGTTCTAGTGGTCAGTATGGTTGGTAAATGTGTTGTTATTCCTCCCCATCTAAAGAGGGATAGAGAACTCTTGTTCTAGTGGTCAGTATGGCTGGTAAATGTGTTGTTATTCCTCCCCATCTAAAGAGGGATAGAGAACTCTTGTTCTAGTGGTCAGTATGGCTCGTAAATGTGTTGTTATTCCTCCCCATCTAAAGAGGGATAGAGAACTCTTGTTCTAGTGGTCAGTATGGCAGGTAAATGTATTGTTATTCCTCCCCATCTAAAGCAGCTAGTCATCATTACCCCCGCCAGCTCTTGGGCTACTCTTGTATCAATGAATAGTGGGATTGACCGTCCCATTTTAACACCCACACGGCTTAAAAGGCGAGCATGTTTGGTGCGACGGGGATTCGAACCCGCGACTTTCGGGTTACGAGTCGAACACCTTAACACGCTTGGCTATGCAGGGCAAACACTTGGAGCCAATTTCTACCAACGCAATCTTTCTTCATCGATCTTAATGATGACTCTTACCTGGTGTCATTCTTTATTTAATGATGGCTCTTACCTGGTGTCATTCTTAACTTTTAGTGTATTTGTGATGTCTCAGTAGAAGGCGACCTTTTCGGTTTAGATAGTTCACATCTTTATATAGTCTGGATTTTAATTTCCATTCGTTACGTGCCTTTAAATTCATGTTCACATTAATACCAATAATTCGTCAAATTGACGTGTTTCTGAGTAATGTTGAGCACTCAGCCCATTCGCGTGGGTAGTGAGATCAAACAGAGTCTTGTATACTTTGTTGTAGATTTTCTCAGTACGTTGTAAATGTGGAAGTGGTAAAGATATTATGGTTTTTGAGTGAACAGTTTTGGAGGGTATACTTGTAGTAAAGAAAACAATTCATGGCCTAAGCTCTAGAATGCTAGCTGACAGACATAATGTGGTTCACATTTCAAATTTAACTGGCATTTAACAGCAACTCCAATGCTACAGTTTTCACTCCGTTCCTTACTTTATCCTTTTACATGGTGGCAACCTTCACACTTTATCCCTTTATATGAAAATAAAATGGACGCTTTATCTTTTTTGTATGGTGGCAGCCTTTATAGTTTATCATTTTACATAATAACAGAATGGACGCTTTATCTTTTTTGTATGGTGGCAGCCTTTATAGTTCATCATTTTACATGGTGGCAACATTCACACTTTATCCCTTTATACGACAACAGAATGGACGCTTTATCTTTTTTGTATGGTGGCAGCCTTCATAGTTTATCATTTTACATGGTGACAAACATCATACTTTATCATTTTACATGGTGGCAACATTCACACTTTATCCCTTTATATTACAACAGAATGGACACTTTATCTTTTTTGTATGGTGGCAGCCTTCATAGTTTATCGTTTTACATGGTGGCAACATTCACACTTTATCCTTTTACCTAATAACAGTATTGACGCTTTATCTTTTTTGTATGGTGGCAACCTTCCCACTTTATCCTTTTACCTAATGACAGAATTGACGCTTTATCTTTTTTGTATGGTGGTAGTCTTCACAGTTTATCACTTTACATTGCGGCAACATTCACACTTTATCCCTTTATATGATAACAGAATTGACGCTTTATCTTTTTTTGTATGGTGGCAGCCTTCATAGTTTATCTTTTTTATGGTTATATACTCCGTAATTTATCATTTTGTATTGTGACAACCTTGATAGTTTGTCTCTTTGTATGGTGATTATATTGGCAGTTTATTTATTTTTATGATGACATCCCCAATACCTTATTTATTTCATGGCAGTCTCGATACATTGTCCGTTTATGTGGTAGCAGTTTTTGCACTTTATCTGTATGGTTCAAGCCTCGATAGTTTATCTGTTTATATAGTGACAGCCCTGATGAGTTATTTATAAGATTGCAGCTTTTCTAATTTGTACTTTCTTGTGGTGACGACCTTAGCACTTTGCACACAACCATTTTGGGAAATTCTAAAACTGTCACGTAAGTCTAACCACGTGATTAGGAACAAGAAACAATGAACTTCCAGCTTTATAAATACTTCAAGAGCCTAAGGAAATGAAATTTAGTGAAACGGTAAACACCATCAGTGATGAAGGTCCTAAAATTGAAGCTGACGATAGTCTCAGAAATAACACTCAGTACACTTAATTATGCCGTTGTTTTGAATCAAGCACAAAGCTACACAATGGGCTATCTGTACTCTGCCCATCTTTTTCAAGATTCTACTGCAACTTTAAGTTAAAATATGAGTTCGTTTGGTGAATCCAACATTTAACTAAAAACTGAATAAGGTTTAAATATGACTTGGGTTTCTTTTGTTTGTTTGAAGTTAAACACAAAGCAACACGAAAGACTTTTTGTGTTCTGCTTACCTCGGGTATCGAAACCCGATTTTTAGCATTGTAAGTCCGCAGACATACTACTGTATTACTGGGGGGGATCTTTTTAATTAAACAACTGTCGTCGTAAAGAAAAGACAAGGGGGGCTTTCTAAACAAATAAATAAATGTCAATTTTTGAACAATTAAATAATCCAGAAACTTACTAAACACTTTTTACACTTCTAACCAAGTTATGTTTTCAAAAGTCTCTAGTTACCACTAATTCACTTCGATCATTTTCATTTTAGTTCTAAGAACTCTTTGAGAAGGCCCACGGTTTAGGCTAGTGTTACATAATACTGTGTATGTTATATTGGTGTTTTGTTAGCTATTTTGTTTGAGGTAAATAAATGACTATATTTACGTTTCTTGATATAAATATTGGTCAAGAACAACATCTTTCAAACTTGTCATACTGGGTTGGCATAATGGTTGAATGATGTAACATTGATAGGGTATTAAACTTAAAACGTTCTAAGTAAAACTGATAAAATAATAGTCTGTAGAACATATACATTCAGAATTAAAACTAGCCTGAACTAACCTGAATGAAATACGTGATTATTAGAGTTAAATAACATGAATATTTAGAATTGTATCACGTGAAAGGAAGTTTGGTTTTGAATTTCGCCCAAAGCTACACGAGGGCTATCTGGGCTAGCCGTTCCTAATTTTGCAGCCTAAGAATAGAGGGAAGGAAACTAGTCATCACCATCCACCATCTTCATCATCATATTATAATCCCACCCACGGTTGAAAGGGAGAACATGTTTGGTGCGACCGGGATTCGAACTTACGACCGTCGGATTACGAGTCGAATGCCTTAACCATCTGGCCATACCGGGGCCCATGGTAGGGGAGGCATAGCTGTCTATTTATGGAAAAACATTAAAAGTCAGTTAAAAGAGAAACAGGTAGTCCTATGAACTTAGCTAATCGTTAAATTAGAAACAGTCGTTTTTTAAACATGTCAATAATTTAAAATTTAATTAATAATTTTATTCTAATAAATCATGAAGTTTTTTTTTAATTCGTCACTGACACATCTATGGCTCAGTGAATAAGAATATAAACATAAAAAGTGGTTACTAAGTTGAAATACACTCTATAATTAAAATATTTGTCACTTTCCGACTCTCGGTGTCAGTTTGCGGTATTTGTCGCTACTAAAACATGTAACCATTTGGCTTCAACTGGTAGAGTCAAGATATTCCTCGGACGTGCGTTTCGTGATTCATTGCTTTCAAGGTTGACCTATATATCTATCCTTTGATCGAGTGTTTCAGCCTTTATTATTATTCAAAAGCTTTGATTTCGTGTTTTCGTGAAGTGTTAACGCTTCGTTCAGGATTATGTGTAGAGACACAGAAGTCATTACTCACTACAAGGCCGTTTTTTGGAAACCTCTCTTGTGTTACGTTTTAAATGATAGCAGAATTCACCATAGCACACGGTGTCGTTTCTTAACAATACATGTGCGATAGATTGCGTTACCGGTAAACAAACGACATAACACCAGAATATTCGACTGGTTTCCCAACACACTTCGGAACATTCTAACTTGGTTTTGTTTTGTTTGTTTTTTGGAATTTCGCACAAAGCTACTCGAGGGCTATCTGTGCTAGCCGTCCCTAATTTAGCAGTGTAAGACTAGAAGGAAGGCAGCTAGTCATCATCACCGACCGCCAACTCTTGGGCTACTCTTTTACCAACGAAAAATGGGATTGACCGACACATTATAACGCCCCCACGGCTGGGAGGGAGAGCATGTTTAGCGCGACGCGGGCGCGAACCCGCGGATTACAAGTCGCACGCCTTACGCGCTCGGCCATGCCAGGCCTCTAACTTGGTGATCATAAAACAAAACAAAACAAAACTGAATAAATTACTTGAAAGTAAAGAAACAAAAACATGATTTCCTAAATGATGAGACAAACAGATTTACTACTTTAAAAAAAACTGGCTTATTTCCTATTGATAATAAATCAGATTTTCTAAAATATTTCACAAATTAAATTACTTAAAAGCTTGAAACGTAAACAAATCAAATTACAAATAAATGTATTTTTGAGAAGACATTTTCTAAAATTAGGTTTTTATTTTCATTTTAATATTATTATCAGTGTTTATTTTTCTGGAGTAGATTTATTTCACATTCAAATCACTTTTATAAACCTATTGGAGGTAAAATGAACAATAGTTGATAATAGTAATGGAATGTATTAATATGAAAACAATATGTAATATTTTCTGTATATTTTTGGATTTAAAATCTTATTTTTTACGCTTCATGTAGTTAAACTGGTCATTGTGAAATCATATTTGTTTATAAAATAGTTAGATGGACGACGCAAGATCATATTTGTTTATAAAATAGTTAGATGGACGACACAAGATCATATTTGTTTATAAAATAGTTAGTTGGACGACACAAGATCATATTTGTTTATAAAATAGTTAGTTGGACGACACAAGATCATATTTGTTTACAAAATAGTTAGTTGGACGACACAAGATCATATTTGTTTATAAAATAGTTAGTTGGACGACACAAAATCATATTTGTTTATAAAATAGTTAGATGGACGACACAGGATCATATTTGTTTATAAAATAGTTAGATGGACGACACAGGATCATATTTGTTTATAAAATAGTTAGATGGACGACACAAGATCATATTTGTTTATAAAATAGTTAGTTGGACGACACAAGATCATATTTGTTTATAAAATAGTTAGATGGACGACACAGGATCATATTTGTTTATAAAATAGTTAGTTGGACGACACAAGATCATATTTGTTTATAAAATAGTTAGTTGGACGACACAAGATCATATTTGTTTATAAAATAGTTAGTTGGACGACACAAGATCATATTTGTTTATAAAATAGTTAGATGGACGACACAGGATCATATTTTTTTATAAAATAGTTAGATGGACGACACAAGATCATATTTGTTTATAAAATAGTTAGATGGACGACACAGGATCATATTTGTTTATAAAATAGTTAGATGGACGACACAAGATCATATTTGTTTATAAAATAGTTAGTTGGACGACACAAGATCATATTTGTTTATAAAATAGTTAGTTGGACGACACAAGATCATATTTGTTTATAAAATAGTTAGATGGACGACACAGGATCATATTTGTTTATAAAATAGTTAGATGGACGACACAGGATCATATTTGTTTATAAAATAGTTAGATGGACGACACAAGATCATATTTGTTTATAAAATAGTTAGATGGACGACACAGGATCATATTTGTTTATAAAATAGTTAGATGGACGACACAAGATCATATTTGTTTATAAAATAGTTAGATGGACGACACAAGATCATATTTGTTTATAAAATAGTTAGATGGACGACACAAGATCATATTTGTTTATAAAATAGTTAGTTGGACGACACGAGATCATATTTGTTTATAAAATAGTTAGTTGGACGACACAAAATCATATTTGTTTATAAAATAGTTAGATGGACGACACAAGATCATATTTGTTTATAAAATAGTTAGATGTACGACACAAGATTATATTTGTTTATAAAATAGTTAGATGGACGACACAAGATCATATTTGTTTATAAAATAGTTAGATGGACGATACAAGATCATATTTGTTTATAAAATAGTTAGATGAACGACACAAGATCATATTTGTTTATAAAATAGTTAGATGGACGACACAAGATCATATTTGTTTATAAAATAGTTAGATGGACGACACAGGATCATATTTGTTTATAAAATAGTTAGATGGACGACACAAGATCATATTTGTTTATAAAATAGTTAGATGGACGACACAAGATCATATTTGTTTATAAAATAGTTAGATGGACGACACAAGATCATATTTGTTTATAAAATAGTTAGTTGGACGACACGAGATCATATTTGTTTATAAAACAGTTAGTTGGACGACACAATATCATATTTGTTTATAAAATAGTTAGTTGGACGACACAAAATCATATTTGTTTATAAAATAGTTAGATGGACGACACAAGATCATATTTGTTTATAAAATAGTTAGATGTACGACACAAGATTATATTTGTTTATAAAATAGTTAGATGGACGACACAAGATCATATTTGTTTATAAAATAGTTAGATGGACGACACAAGATCATATTTGTTTATAAAATAGTTAGATGGACGACACAGGATCATATTTGTTTATAAAATAGTTAGATGGACGACACAGGATCATATTTGTTTATAAAATAGTTAGTTGGACGACACAAGATCATATTTGTTTATAAAATAGTTAGTTGGACGACACAAGATCATATTTGTTTATAAAATAGTTAGATGGACGACACAAGATCATATTTGTTTATAAAATAGTTAGATGGACGACACAAGATCATATTTGTTTATAAAATAGTTAGTTGGACGACACGAGATCATATTTGTTTATAAAATAGTTAGTTGGACGACACAATATCATATTTGTTTATAAAATAGTTAGTTGGACGACACAAAATCATATTTGTTTATAAAATAGTTAGATGGACGACACAAGATCATATTTGTTTATAAAATAGTTAGATGTACGACACAAGATTATATTTGTTTATAAAATAGTTAGATGGACGACACAAGATCATATTTGTTTATAAAATAGTTAGATGGACGACACAAGATCATATTTGTTTATAAAATAGTTAGATGGACGACACAAGATCATATTTGTTTATAAAATAGTTAGATGGACGACACAAGATCATATTTGTTTATAAAATAGTTAGATGGACGACACAAGATCATATTTGTTTATAAAATAGTTAGACGGACGACACAAGATCTGGTTACAAATTATGTTAATAAACTGATCATTAAGTTATTACTTATGTCACAAATCCAACTGAATGCTAAATTATTTCGTGGATTGTCGCAAAGTTTGTCAAAAGAAAATGTTCAGTTTTCCTGTTATTTATTATTAAAGAAGCGTAAAACACCCCCTGTTTGTGGATTTGTTTGTTTGTTTATTTCTGGATTTGGCGCAAAGCTACACGAGGGCTATCTTCGCTAGCCGTCCCTAATTTAGCAGAGTAAGGCTAGAGGGTAGGCAGCTAGTCATCGCCACCCACCGCCAGCTCTTGGGCTACTCTTTTACCAACGAATAGTGGGATTGACCGTAACTTTATAACGCTCTCACGGCTGAAAGGGTGAGCATGATTGGTGTGAGGGGGATTCGAACCCGCGGCCCTCGAATTACGAATCGAGTGCCTTAACCACTTGGCCATGCCGAGCCCGTGGTGGTAGAGGCATATCCATGTGTTTATCAAAAAACATTAAAAGTCAGTTTAAAAAATACGTTTTTAATCACCATTATAACACTGAGTTAGGGTTAACGTGTAGTCGGTGAGACAGCGGTCTTAGAATTTACAATGCTTAAAATCAGCGGTTTGATTCCCCTCAGTGAGCACAGCAGATAGCTCGATGTGGGTCGGTTATAAGAAAACACAGGGGAAAAGTAAATAACGTTTTATCTGGTGACAACCTTTCTCTTTTAATTCCTTGCATAAGGGGTTTGTTTTCAAACCGATTTTCGGTTAATGTAGGTTTAATGACGGGGTTAGTGGATGAAATTTTTCAGTTACGTTTTTGTAATAACTTTATATAATTATTAAGTCCACCGAGTTCGAGACTGAATTGTGATTATTTGAGTTTAAGCTTGAAGCACGTTGCTTTTTACAACTAAACATTCACGTGGAAAACGTGAAATCAAGTGGCGATTTGAACGCACGTGTTGCCAAGGTTTGTTTTCTTGAGTGACGCTGTATTTAAAACCGGTGTCTATTCGCTGCAGTGTCCTTAAAATGAATGAAAATATGTTTAGATATAAGCACGTTTCATAAATAGCCCGTTAGAGCAAAGTTCTAACCGATCTTTCGAATTCAATGACACGTGTAGTGCCTTCTGGGATCGTTGACAAATGCAGGCTGTCATCTTGGACGAGTGACTATATTTTTGTCCATTTTTTTTTTAACGATATGAACGTTACTGTACCAGTTGTTACGGACTTCAAGAAGGTTATTGGCTGATAGTATAAATGCAACTTATGCTATCAGGAAGAGGTTCAGGTGAAGAAAGGGCAGGATTCACGAAAGGTTTTTAGACGAACGTTGTAAATTTCGTGATTGTTCGTGAAGTTTAGTTTCACCGACGTTTGGTGATATGTAGTTGTAACGTTCTTCTCGATGAGGGTATATGTTTATGTTATGATGAAGGGTATATCAAAATGTTATATATCCTGAAAAATTCTTATGTTAAAATGTTACCCGAATAGCCAAGTTTCCGTTGAGATTCGTGTCAATTTCACTGGTTTCGAGAAACACTTTTCTAAACTACTTATGAAACACACTGTGACTTGTGTTAGTTACAGTGCTCTTAATAACAGCGTGGGTACATCCACAGATTTGCTAGAGTGTACATTTAAATGTTCCTTAAAAACGCGATATCTGAAAACGTGGATAAACGTCATGTTTCGTTTGTTTATTGTAAGAAACTCTAGATTCATAATTAAACCACACATGTGACAGAACAACCAATATCCCAGAAACAAGATTATTTCTGGATCAGTGTTCAAAAACGTGACAATAACTTTTTTACAAATAAAGGCAGTAGATATATTTGATAGATAGAAATAAGGAATCAGGTGTTATCTCTAGAGGTCAGTATAAGTTAAATTCTCTTCTAGAAATCCAAATACAGTGTCTTACTAAAGTGATCACCCATCTTCAAAGTTTCTTTTATCGTCTAATCTTGCATTCATGAAACTTTCTAATGGGAATTTGTATTTAGAATCTAAAGAATCTAAACTGAGCTAAACATTGGTAATATTGTGTAAATTTTTAAAGAAAATTAGAATTTTCTCAATTGTATATATAGTTCTATATCAGAGTTAGATCAGTCCTAGATCAGTTATGGTGTAAAATATTAGTTTGAAAGGTCACTCAGTTAGTGTAATGGTCTCTGTTTGAGTGTGATTAAAACGGTTTAACTTAACTTCAGAGTAGATGGATTTGTTCAAGTGACATCTCACACAGTGGTACAACAAACCGATCGTGAAGACTAAGGAACTTCCCCAACAAATCATGGATACAGTGGCAGAGAAGCAGATATCAGAAGAAGGTTACAAGAGAACGTCAAATTCGTTGATTATCTCT
This sequence comes from Tachypleus tridentatus, assembly GCF_004210375.1. NCBI lineage: Eukaryota > Metazoa > Arthropoda > Merostomata > Xiphosura > Limulidae > Tachypleus > Tachypleus tridentatus. The sequence continues at coordinate 34,639,312 of NC_134827.1, read as the reverse complement.
TTGGTTAGGTGAAGTCCATCATTAAGAAATGGAATGTGGTTCATACCATCCAACCATCCCACGTCAGCAAACTTCCTCGTAAACTGAGCAGCTGGGTGAGCAGGAGATTAGTTATGGTTGCCACCGTGAAGCTAACAGTGACTTTGAAAAACCTGCAAAGTTTCATGTATGAGGTGGGAGTCAATGTTCATACATCAACAATATCCTGGTCCCTACACAAAGCTGGTCTGTATGGATGAGTGGCAACAGAGAAGCCATTACTGAAAAAGAATCATCTTAAATCTCGTATGGAGTTTACAACAAAGCGTATGGGTGATACTGTAAACATGTAGTAGAGGGATTTGTGGTCAGATGAGACAAAAATTGAGTCTTTTGTTCTAAATTCAAAGCATTGCCAAAGGGGGAAGGTGGATGGTTCAATGTACAGGTTGATTCCAGAACACAATCTGCTTGAATCAACCATAAATCTAAAACTGATTTGATAGTTAACATTTCAGCAAGATAGTGATCCGAAGCACAAGGTCAAATCCATACAGAAGTGGTTTCGAAAGAAGACAGTAAATGTCTTGGAGTGGTCCGATCAATGTTCTGACTTGAATCCAATGGAAAAGTTTGGTTAGACTTGAATATTACAGTTCGTTAACGATTTCCAAAGAAGTTAAAACTAGAACATTTTTTTCAGGAAGAATGAGCAAAAATTACACCATCTCATTGTGTGAAACTGATAGACACTTATTCAGGTTAACTCACAGCAGTAATTGCTGTTTCCACTAAGTACTGAATTAGGGGGCTGAATACTTGATTAATCATCGAATTTCAATTTATATTCTTTTTTTCACAGGTTTTGTTGAAATTCACCCTCCTTTACATATAACAGAGTCAAGTTTGATCATTAGAGTCTGAATAGAAACAAGTTAATTAAAACCAAACTCTTCAAATTTTTTTTAATGTCTTCAAAACGTTGCATTATTGGTAGGGGTGAACACTTTTGCAAGGCACTGTATATAAACCAAATGGGCCCGGCATGGACAAGCGTGTTAAGGCGTGCGATTCGTAATCTGAGGGTCGCGGGTTTGCATCCCCGTCGCGCCAAACATGCTCGCCCTTTCAACCGTGGGGGCGTTATAATGTGACGGTCAATCCCACTATTCGTTGGTAAAAGAGTAGCCCAAGAGTTGGCGGTGGGTGGTAATGACTAGCTGCCTTCCCTTTAGTCTTACACTGCTAAATTAGGGACGGCTAGCGCAGATAGCCCCAAATGTTATAACGCCTTCACGGGTAAAAGGGCGAGCATGTTTGGTGTGACGGGATTCGAACTTGCGACCATCAGATTATGAGTGGAGCGTCCTTTTTTTTTTAATTACACTAATCCAAGATAAGAAATAAACCTAATACATACATATACATATATAACAAGTTTACAGAAAATCAACTTCTTTATATTACAGAAACATCACATGTAAATCTCCTAGATTTAATTAAGGTAAAACCACCTGGCCTTGCCAGGCCATGTTGAAATATCAAACTACGTAATATTTAAATCACGAAACTGTAAGTGGACTGAAACAAAAAACACCTAGAAATACCTTTTAATATTAATTCTTCACAAATCTAAGGAAGTATTTTAAGATATGTGTTTCTAGGTATTATTGATAATAGGCCGAGAAACATATAACGTTTAGTAAGTAAACAACCTGCTTCGTGTTACACATCCATCTTACCATCTGTCATAAATTAATGCCCTTGGGACATTGGCTTATTTCAGAGATATATTTCTTATGTTCCTTGATGAACTAAAAAGTTGTAAAATCTGTTGTTTTTTTATCACATTTTTAATTGTTTTTAGTAATAAATCTGGTTTTAGATGTTACGTTTGTTTAAACATAACATAAAGGTAGTTTAAATTTAACCTGGATATTTTTCCAAAACCTGAATCAGGTCATGTTAGTTTATTTTAGTGGGAAACACGGTCTTGAAAACGAGCTGTCTCTAGAAAAGGATGCCAACACAAAGCCCAAGACCTTAAGCAACTAGAAATGGTGAACACATAGGTTATTAACCTGAACTTGGTTGACGGAAGACATAGAACCAGTACCCCCTGTGAAGCTGACTTTACCTATATACTCGTCTTGTTCAACACTGCTCATTTCGTGATGACAAGGATCCAACTTGAACTAATACTGTATCTTAAGATGGCTGGTATGGTTATTAACACTTTTGTTAAAATAAAGTAGAGAACAGTATTACAACCTTCTTAGGTCATCTTCAGGTTAACAAAGAGAGAGTTTGCAACTGACCGTTGCCGGGCACATGTCATTGGGACGAGAGTGTATTCGGGTACGGGCCTGTAGGTGGCATTGCAGTTAGATGTTAGGTTATTAATTAGTATAAGTATTAAGGTGTTCCTTTATATTGGTTTAATTTTGGTTTTAGTTGCTGTATAAGTAAGGCTTCTTTGATTTTGTGTTTGTTTATATTTGTTTCACTACTTAATATCTGAGTGTTTTCTATAGTTATGTTGTGTTTATTTGATTTGCAGTGTTCAAAAACGTGTGAAGGTGTTGTTGTTTTTTGTTCTTTGAGTCTGATTTCCATTTTTCTATTTGGTTTCTCCAATGTAGAAGTCGTGGCAGTTGTTGCATCGTATTTTATGAATTATGTTGGTGTTGTGTTTGTCAGTGTAGTTTTTACATAGTATGGACTTTAGTTTTGTACCTGGTTTTTGAATAAATTTGGTGTTTACTGGATTGTTGTGTTTTGTTATAAGTTTTTCCAAATGTTGGTTATTTTTTCACTGATGTTTGGAACATATAGTATACAGCAGTTTAAGGCTTTGTGGTTTGTTGTATCTTGGGATTTATTGTTGTTTGTTCCTTGTTGGTCTATGTGTGTGTATAATTTTTTCCATGGTTTTTTGAGGAGATTTGCTGATGTTGATGAAGTGTTGTTTTGTTTTGTTGATTTCATTGTTAATTTTATCAGGTGAACATAGTTTTATGGTTGTGTTTATTTGGTTTCTTAATATGTTGAGTTTTTCTTTTGTTTCATGTTCTGAGTCCCAAGGAAGGTATAGTCCAGTATGGGTGATTTTTCTGTGTATTTCTGTTTTGAATTGTGTATCAGTTCTAGTGATCTTGAGGTTAAGAAATGCTATTTGGTTACTGTTTTTCCTGTTCACAGGCGAACTTTATGTTGGGTTGTATCGAGTTGACGTGGCTGATAAAACTTGATGTGTGTTCCATAGATGTGGTACAGATATGTCAACGATACACTGATACAGCCAACATTAAGAAGGACAGAGGTTTCTATACCTTGGAGCTGACTCCTCCTGTAGTTAGGTGTCTCTCGGCGACACCTAACGTGCAAATGTAAATTACGCTGATGTATGCAGGATGAAGATTTGTTTTCAGTGTAATGAATTAGATTAAACTTTACGACGCGTAGTGGGATTTTTAGCGCTTCTAACAGAGAAAACTCTAAGAAGGACGATCAAACTTCTCTGTCGTCCCTAATATAGAAGAACCTTTAGTTACTTAACATAGATCAAAGAATGATTAGGGATAAGAGTTTTTGATTCTTCCTAAAGTATATTAAATCAGAATGAAAAGTGTCTTGTTTCTCTAATGTACATTTAACATTAAGAAAAATGACAGAGATTTCCTTGTGTCCCTAACGTAAGCCATACGATGCAAAATGAGGATTTTCTATTAACTGTCACATAGACCCGGCATGGCTAAGTATGTTAAGGTGTTCGACTCGCAATCCGAGGGTCGTGGGTGGGTGGTGATGACTAGTTGCCTTCCCTCTAGTCTTACACTACTAAATTAGGAACGACTAGCGCAGATAGCCCTCGTGTAGCTTTGCGCGAAATTCAAAAAACCATAAACAAACAAAACTTTAACATAAATCTTATGATGCAAGATGGGGATTTCCTATTAAGTATAACATAAACCATATGATGCAAGATGGGGAGTTCATATTAAGTATAACATAAACCATATGATGCAAGATGGGGATTTCATATTAAGTATAACATAAACCATATGATGCAAGATAGGGATTTCATATTAACTGTAACATAAGCCCTATGATACAAGATGTGGATTTCATATTAATTGTAACATAAGCCCTATAATGCAAGATGGGGATTTCATATTAATTGTAACATAAGCCCTATGATGCAAGATGGGGATTTCTTATTCACTGTAACATAAACTCTATGATACAACATGAGGATTTTTTACTATCCCTAATATAATATATGATGCCATACGGGGATTTCCTAGTTTCTGTAACATGAAATAGAGATTTCCTATGCTACCTAATATAAAACCTAAAACCCAGGATGGGAATTTCCTAGTTTCTGTAACATGAAATAGAGATTTCCTATGCTACCTAATATAAAACCTAAAACCCAGGATGGGAATTTCCTAGTTTCTGTAACATGAAAACATGAACATTGTGATAGAGGGTGAGGACATCCTAGTGCTCCTTATATTACAGGATGGGTCACAATCTGGATACAGGATGGGTCACAATCTGGGTACAGGATGGGTCACAATCTGGGTACAGGATGGGTCACAATCTGGATACAGGATGGGTCACAATCTGGGTACAGGATGGGTCACAATCTGGATACAGGATGGGTCACAATCTGGGTACAGGATGGGTCACAATCTGGATATACGATGTATGCTGTGTAACTCCTGCCATATGAAATATAATATTATGGTTTCTAAGATCTTGAGAGAGGCGTTGGTCCTTTTCCTTGTAAGAGTAATTAGTTCAATCAGAATGTGGACATTGTACACAAACCGCTCAACTTATCATGATAACGTGTATTTCAAGATTGGAAACACAATAATATTGAAGTTAATAAAACTTACTGTTACTACTTCATGAAGAAAATATCTGTAATTGTAGGTCAAAGTTCGAATTGTGAACGATCTAAACGTCATACTTATTTAAACTAGTGTTTCAAGTGTACCTCATTGATTAAACTGGTGTTTCAAGTGTACCACATATTGATTGAACTAGTGTTTCAAGTGTACCTCATTGATTAAACTGGTGTTTCAAGTGTACCTCATTGATTGAACTGGTGTTTCAATTGTATCACACATTGATTAAACTAGTGTTTCAAGTGTACCTCATTGATTAAACTAGTGTTTCAAGTGTACCTCATTGATTGAACTGGTGTTTCAATTGCATCACACATTGATTAAACTAGTGTTTCAAGTGTACCTCATTGATTAAACTAGTGTTTCAAGTGTACCTCATTGATTGAACTGGTGTTTCAATTGTATCACACATTGATTAAACTAGTGTTTCAAGTGTACCTCATTGATTGAACTGGTGTTTCAATTGTATCACACATTGATTAAACTAGTGTTTCAAGTGTACCTCATTGATTGAACTAGTGTTTCAATTGTATCACACATTGATTAAACTAGTGTTTCAAGTGTACCTCATTGATTGAACTAGTGTTTCAATTGTATCACACATTGATTAAACTAGTGTTTCAAGTGTACCTCATTGATTGAACTGGTGTTTCAATTGTATCACATTGATTAAACTAGTGTTTCAAGTGTACCTCATTGATTGAACTAGTGTTTCAATTGTATCACACATTGATTAAACTAGTGTTTCAAGTGTACCTCATTGATTGAACTGGTGTTTCAATTGTATCACACATTGATTAAACTAGTGTTTCAAGTGTATCTCATTAATTGAACTGGTGTTTCAATTGCATCACACATTGATTAAACTAGTGTTTCAAGTGTACCTCATTGATTAAACTAGTGTTTCAAGTGTACCTCATTGATTGAACTGGTGTTTCAATTGTATCACACATTGATTAAACTAGTGTTTCGAGTGTACCTCATTGATTGAACTGGTGTTTCAATTGTATCACACATTGATTAAACTAGTGTTTCAAGTGTACCTCATTGATTGAACTGGTGTTTCAATTGTATCACACATTGATTAAACTAGTGTTTCAAGTGTACCTCATTGATTGAACTGGTGTTTCAATTGTATCACACATTGATTAAACTAGTGTTTCAAGTGTACCTCATTGATTGAACTGGTGTTTCAATTCTATCACACATTGATTAAACTAGTGTTTCAAGTGTACCTCATTAATTGAACTGGTGTTTCAATTGCATCACACATTGATTAAACTAGTGTTTCAAGTGTACCTCATTGATTGAACTGGTGTTTCAATTGTATCACACATTGATTAAACTAGTGTTTCAAGTGTACCTCATTAATTGAACTGGTGTTTCAATTGCATCACACATTGATTAAACTAGTGTTTCAAGTGTACCTCATTGATTAAACTAGTGTTTCAAGTGTACCTCATTGATTGAACTGGTGTTTCAATTGTATCACACATTGATTAAACTAGCGTTTCGAGTGTACCTCATTGATTGAACTGGTGTTTCAATTGTATCACACATTGATTAAACTATTGTTTCAAGTGTACCTCATTGATTAAACTGGTGTTTCAATTGTATCACACATTGATTAAACTATTGTTTCAAGTGTACCTCATTGATTAAACTGGTGTTTCAATTGTATCACACATTGATTAAACTAGTGTTTCAAGTGTACCTCATTGATTGAACTGGTGTTTCAATTGTATCACACATTGATTAAACTAGCGTTTCGAGTGTACCTCATTGATTGAACTGGTGTTTCAATTGTATCACACATTGATTAAACTAGTGTTTCAAGTGTACCTCATTGATTGAACTGGTGTTTCAATTGTATCACACATTGATTAAACTATTGTTTCAAGTGTACCTCATTGATTAAACTGGTGTTTCAATTGTATCACACATTGATTAAACTAGTGTTTCAAGTGTACCTCATTGATTAAACTAGTGTTTCAAGTGTACCTCATTGATTGAACTGGTGTTTCAATTGTATCACACATTGATTAAACTAGTGTTTTAAGTGTACCACACTGGTTCACTCTTCCTAAAAACTTAATGAAGTCACTTCTATTTTTACCCTCATGGTGGCGAGTGTCCCCTGATTTATTTTTTGTACACTACTTCGTGCCGAGTTGTATATAAATAAACTGATTGGAAAAAGAATAAAAAAGCAAAAGATATATGAACATTAAGTTGATTTGATTGGTTAACATACTTCTGGGTCCACCCTCGCCACACCAGGCACAGTTCAACAAAGAAAAACCGATTTAGATGAATCACTTTGAATTTTCAAACGTCAGAAACAGATTCGACGAAGAAGAAAATCGTTATCTCATCAACAACAACAATAAAAGGTACCACAGGGCTCAGTCCCAGAACGTCACTTTAAATACAACTAAGGAGAGAGTGCCAGATTTGTTACACGAAATTAAACCCGGCGATTCAACAAGATAGGGTTTTACTTTCTAGCACACGATACCACCAGGGGAGTTATACGGAGAAGTCGAGCGTGCAGTCGATGTTCTGTCTTTGGTAGAAGGGAAGGAAAGTTGCTAGTTTATTGAGAATAGACAAATCAACCAGAGTTTTTAAACTCTCGTGAATTTATCCAGATCTGAAGTGGTTCATTAATCATTGAATAAGGATGAACTTATGGATAAAGACTGCACTGTGGTGAGTAAAATTAATTTAATGTGTTCTTTTAATTATAAACTTTTCGATGCATTATTTTATGTCTGTACGGTATATTCTTCATAAGGCACACGAGGCTATATTTCAACACGTTTTGTGTACTGTTCATTTAAATACAAATAAAAATAGAGTTAAGACTGTTTAGACTATCTACCCAATAACAACTGTGGAAACATTAGTGGACACACACACGTGCATGATGTCAGAGGCGTCTTGAGGTTCGTAAAAAAATTCAGGGCTCAGGTACACGCACGCGGGAAACTTTTGGCGTTTTAGTATGATATCAATCATGGTTTTCTAGTCCGACTTTCTAAACACGTTAACTTGGAATTTGGGCACTGTCAACTAGTGCCCAGCATTCTCAAACCTCTTCTTAGTTCACTGGCCAACAAAGCCGTATTTATTCCTGAAGAAGGCTTTCCAGGCCTAACTTGTTAATTATAACAGTATCTACCAGCAGAAAGAAATGTATTTTTCTCAGAACGTAAGGGATACGAGTCAGTATTGAAGTATATAAGTTAGTATTGTTATGTACAAGTTAGCATTGTTGTATACAATATAGTATTGTTGTATACAAGATAGTATTGTTGTATACAAGTTAGTATTGTTGTATACAAGTTACTATTGTTGTATGCAAGTTACTATTGTTGTATACAAGTCAGATTGTTGTGTACGAGTTACTACTGTTCTATACAAGTTAGTATTGTTGTATAAAGTCAGTATTGTTGTGTACGAGTTACTACTGTTCAATACAAGTTAGTATTGTTGTATAAAGTCAGTATTGTTGTGTACGAGTTACTACTGTTCTATACAAGTTAGTATTGTTGTATAAAGTCAGTATTGTTGTGTACGAGTTACTACTGTTCTATACAAGTTAGTATTGTTGTATAAAGTCAGTATTGTTGTGTACGAGTTACTACTGTTCTATACAAGTCAGATTGTTGTATAAAGTCAGTATTGTCGTATACAAGTCAGAACTGTTGTATACAAGTTAATATTGTTGTATGCAAGTAGTATTGTTTTATATAAGTTAGTATTGTATATAGGTCAGTACTGTTTTATACAAGATAGTATTGCTTTATACAAGTCAGTATTCTTGTATGCAAGTTAGTATTGTTGTATTGTATACATGTCAGCACTGTATTATGTAAGTTAATATTGCTGTACACAAATCAGTGCTGTTTTATACAAGTTAGTATTGTGTTATACAAGTCAGTATAGTTGTATTCAGTCGAACGTAGTGTAAGCTGTACTGTTATTATAGTGTTATATCTCGCTGCTACAACCCTTTATAATATTGGTGTGTTTATTTACTACCAAGGTAAGTATATAATATAGTACAAACGAGTACTGTGGCACGAAATTCTAAAACGGACTTCGAAAACGTGACCAACAATCACAATATAATAACGACTTAGAAGGTCCTATACATGAAACAATTCTCAAATATAACAGAGTTTTCAAAACCCTCAACCATTGTGAGTTCCAATGTATCAGCAAATCCAGAAGTAACACCGCTATACAGACTGCGTACAGTAATATTATTTGGTACAGTTGGCTGGACAAAGGTCTTATTGCGGTGGCCACTGGTGACTCTGTCTTCTCTTTGGCAATACGTCAAAGTTAAACAAAAAATCAAACCCCAGGAGTCTCCGACTTAGTCAGGTACTGCTATGCGACTCTGAGAAAACATAACCCATTAAAAAAACCAGCATTAATTAATTTACTATAACTAATTTTATGAAGTAACTCGTTTTTTAGGCTAAACAAACTATCTAATTGTTTATTTCTTTTACAGTGAGCTCAATTTCGAGATTATTGTCGATTTTATTAGTAACTGATAAAAATAATTATGTTATTAAACATGCTCTGGAGAAAAACAAGTTATATTTCACCTCAAGCCATGAAGACAAATCGCACTTTGCGTTCACTGAACAAGTTCTAGGATAAAAAGTTTCAATACATTCAATTACGTTACAACACAGTGAAATTAAGTGGGCGTCAGGGAACATGTGAATGGTGTTGTGTTGTGACCGATAAGTCATATTTCACTCCAGTCCAGCTCCAATTGTTATCCTTGGTCTCATTTCCAACAGTCGTTAGAACAAAGATCATTGTTTTCTCTTTCCGTGTCTATAATACTTTCGACCAACCTCAGCGGTGATTAGATTATAGTAATAATAATAAAGGAGATGAAAACTGAAAATCCGTACGTGAGAAAGTATCAGAATTACAATCAGTTTCAGCTGTAGATCTACCTAGTGGAGTACCTGACTTACAGTCAGTTCCAGCTGTACATCTACCTAGTGGTGTATTTGACTTACAGTCAGTTCCAGCTGTATATCTACGTAGTTGAGTACCTGACTTACAATCAATTCCAACTGTAGATCTATCCTGTGCAGTACCTGACTTACAGTCAGTTCCAGCTGTATATCTACGTAGTTGAGTACCTGACTTACAATCAATTCCAACTGTAGATCTACCTAGTGGAGTACCTGACTTACAGTCAGTTCCAACTGTAGATCTACCTAGTGGAGTACCTGACTTACAGTCAGTTCCAGCTGTATATCTACCTAGTGGAGTACATCTCCACTAGTGGAGTACCTGACTTACAGTCAGTTCCAGCTGTAGATCTACCTAGTACTAAAAAAAACTTTTTTAGTATTTAATAGGAAAAATGTGAACACTATGAAATTAGCCTAAATACTAGCTGGTCAAAGTTTAAAACCATACTGAAACGAAGCGTTAATCGATAATCACGACTTACAATAAATTCCAACTGTAGATCTACCCTGTGGAGTATCTGACTTACAATCAATTCCAACTGTAGATCTACCCTGTGGAATATCTGACTTACAATCAATTCCAACTGTAGATCTATCCTGTGCAGTACCTGACTTACAGTCAGTTCCAGCTGTAGATCTACCCTGTGGATACCTGACTTACAGTCAGTTCTAGCTTACATAAGTTTGTGACCATGCCGACACAAGAAAATTTCAAGATTGGTAGAAAATTTCTCGTTACTTTTAGTTCCACCAGATATAATCCCGTATATTTCTTAACTTTTGGAGTATTAGTTCCTAAGTTTAGCTTGGCTTGTATTCCACCAGATATAATCCCGTATATTTCTTAACTTTTGGAGTTTTAGTTCCTAACTTTAGCTTGGCTTGTATTCCACCAGATATAATCCCGTATATTTTTTAACGTTTAGAGTTTTAGTTCCTAACTTTAGCTTGGCTTGTATTCCACCAGATATAATCCCGTATATTTTTTAACGTTTAGAGTTTTAGTTCCTAACTTTAGCTTGGCTTGTATTCCACCACGTATAATCCCGTATATTTCTTAACTTTTTCCACAGAATTATTACCGTACAAATATATAATCTCAAAGTTATTATAGTTCCATTCTAACAGAATGTTAGCTTTTGTGGTAAAGGGATGTTAGAATATCCAAATTTATAATTTATGAGGTTAGAAAGGTGATATTTTTATTGGTTAGTTTCAAAATGACAATCCAGTATTTTAACATCCTCAAGTTATTGTTAAACAATTTCCAGTAATATTTCTCAAGAAGTAATGATACCAGATTAGGTTTTCTCAGACGAGCCTGTCATTGGCCGTAATAATGCATTCTGTATTGAAATGTTTTTGCTATTCGTGACATCAGCATAATTCTTCTGTTTCGTTAAATGTTTTCTGTAACTGGATATACAATAACAATATCTTTCATTTCATGAACATGAAAATAAATAAAGATGAAACCTTTCCTTCGAACACTTGAATAAAAATTAAGATAAAACTGTATTACATAAACAGATGAATCAAATAAAACTAATATACACTGCTGGCCAAAATCTTATGACCAATGAACATAAAGAAAATATATGCATTATGCTTTGTTGGACTCAACCACTTATTTGAGTAGAGCTTCGAAAGATGAAAATAAGTAAAGAGAAAATAACAAAAAACTTTTTTAGTATTTAATAGGGAAAATGTGAACACTATGAAATTAGCTTAAATACTAACTGGTCAAAAGTTTAAAACCATACTGAAACGAAGCGTTAATCGGTAATCACGTAATGAAATTTAGTCATATGTGTTCAAGCATTAGCGTTGTCAATATCTTCCACTGGCATCTCCTGTGATAGAGTTTGAATGTGGCAGAATTGTTGAGCTGTAAAAGCAAGGTCTCTCTCAAAGTGTCATCGCTGGTGAGTTTGGGTGTAGTAAAACTGCTGTTGCAAATTTCTTAAAAGACCCTGAGGGATACGAAATGAGAATTTCAAGTGGTCGTTCCAAGAAAATTTCGTCGGCGTTGAGCAGGAGGATTCGACGTGTTGTCCGGTAAGACACCAGCCGATTGTCGAACTAGATTAAGGCCCTTACGGACGCCGAATGTAACTCAAGAACAATAAGACGGCATCTACGAGAGAAAGGTTTTAAAAATCGTAAAAGTCTTTAAAAGCCACGCCTCCTTCTACACCACGAAACAACTCAGTTAAACTTTGCTGAGAAGCACCAAATATGAAACGTAGAAGAGTGGAAGGAGGTTTTGTTCTCTGATGAGAAAACATTTAACCTGGATGGTCCAGATGGCTTCCAACGTTACTGGCGCGATAAGGATATCCCACCGGAGACATATTCTACACGACACAGTAGAGGAGATTCCATCATGATCTGGGGTGCTTTCTCCTTCCATGGAACAATGGAGCTTCAAGTTATATAGGGGCGACAAACAGCAACTGGCTACGTTGGCATGTTGGAGAGAGCATTCTTATTGACTGAAGGCCCTCGCTTGTACGGAAATGACTGGATCTTTCAGCAGGACAACGCTGCAATCCACAATGCCCGCATGACAAAGGACTTTTTCATGTCGAATAACGTGATTCTTTTGGACCCATCCAGCGTGTTCGCCCGAACTGAACCCCATTGAAAATGTTTGGGGGTGGATGGCAAGGGAAGTCTAGAGAAATGGACGTCAATTCCAAACAGTGCATGATCGTCGTGAAGCCATCTTCACCACTTGGAATAACATTCCAGCCAGCCTTCTGCAAAGGCTTATATCGACCATGCCAAAGCGAATGTTTGAAGTTATTCGCAATGACGGCCGTGAAACTCACTAATGAGACCAGTTGTTGGGCATTTCCTACCCTATTTAAAACTTCTTTTTGGTATGGTCTTAAAGCTTTGACCAGCCAGTATTTAGGCTAATTTCATAGTGTTCACATTTTCTCTATTAAATACTAAAAAAGGTTTTTTATTCTTATTTTCATCTTTCGAAGCTCTACTCAAATAAGTGGTTGAGTCTAACAACGCAAAATGCATATTTTTTCTCTATGTTCACTGGCCTTAAGATTTTGGCCAGCAGTGTATTTCCATTATTACACGAACACATAGATTAAATAAAGATAAAACTTTTCCTTTATTACATAAACAGATGTGTTTGTGTTGGCAAACAATTTCGAAGCTTTTCTATAGAATAACTTCTGGAACCGTTTTTAAAGGTAACACGTCATCAAATGGTGATTGAATCCATACAGGCTGAACAGCGTACAATAAAAATTTACATCACTAACTGGAAGTATACTTAATCTAAACGATTCACGCTAGGGGTGGGTACTAGATGACACGTGTAACGTTTTATGTTATTTGGTGTCACGAGTATCAAAACCATTTGTATTAAGCTTGCAAAATTGTTTGTTTGACTAACCATGCGACCACTACCTATGGATAAAAAGAGTGAAACGTTCAGCACAGCTACTTTTCTTCCCAGTTAGTTATGTAAAAATAAAATAAATAAATAATTGTGAGAATTTTTTACCTCTTACTTTTCAATTTTAAGAATAGTCCTGAACGTTTGTAAATATGAAACATTTGTGAAACTAGGAAGTCCTTTGTTGAGTTTTAGATACAAAGTTAGTAATCTCAAGAAAATATAACAGTAAGAGCGTAGTTGAGCCTTGTGTATATTTATTTAAGACTCTGGAACACAAAATAATCATGAGCTTTAGTTAATATCTAAGAAAGAAAATAGATGGCGCTAAACATTAATCTTACGTCATGACGATTTCGTGATAAAACTGTCATCTTCAGAAAATAAAAACAAAAAAGAGACATTAATCGCCAAACTTAGTGCGAAATAATATTGAGTAAACTAGGAAACTCGGATAAATTTTATTAGAAGTAAATTATGTTTATGAATGAGAACCTGTCAATCACGTTAGCGTGTGTTTAGTGACCTGTTACACACAGCCAACGGACACAAATACATCTTTAAGTTCTCAGTCTATGCCACTTTCCCGCGTGTCAGATGGGTGGAGTCTAATTATAATAAAATATTAATCTTTTGAATAAATCAGAGGATTAAACTATGAACAATAAACTTAGCAAGATTATTCTGTGCACATTTTAGCACAAGTTGATTTAAAAGCCTTGGTCATAACTAGCTACGAGCCGAAGTTTTGAGCGATATCCTCTTGATTTTAGCAAGGTCGACAGTAGCGCCCCCACTAGGCAGTTTAAATAGATTAGGAATGGTTGTTGTTGTTTTGAATTAAGCACAAAGCTACACAATGGGCTATCTGTGCTCTGCCCACCACGAGTATCGAAACCCGGTTTTCAGCGTTGGAAGTCCGCACTCATACCGCAGAGCCACTGAGGGGCAATTAGAATTGGAAGAGAGTTGGTGTAACTTTATTCAGTTTGTGAGGTTTGCAGACTTTGGATTTTCGTTTGTGAAGATTTATTGCTTACTGTGAGCTCATATGTTGCTTAGCAGAAAAATGAAATATTATTCCCTAGCGGAAGACTAAAGGATACCTAAGGGAAACCTTTAAAGAGCAAACTAATAATAGCAAACTGTCTTTCACAGATAATATGTGGATAGAACCAAATATGTGTTTGTATAGAAATAATCACACTAAATACACTCATTGTTACTCTTTAGGCCAAGATGACTCATGTTGCTCACTATAACAAAATGATTCATGCTCTTCTTTAGATCAGGGTGACTCATGATGCTCTTTAGAACAGAGTATCTCATGTTACTCATTATAACAGGATGATTCATTTTGTTCTTTAGACCAGGGTGACTCATGTTGCTCTTGAGAACTGGATGTTTCATATTACTCACTATAACAGGACGATTCATTTTGTTCTTTAGACCAGGGTGACTCATGTTACTCTTCAGAACAGGATGTCTCGTGTTACTGACTATAATAGGATGGTTCATTTTGTTCTTTAGGCCAGGGTGACTCATGTTGCTTTTTAGAACAGAGTATCTCACGTTACGCACTATAACAAGATGATTCGTTTTGTTTTTAGGCCAGGGTGACTCATGTTACTAACTAAAACAGGATGATTCATTTTGTTGTTTAGGCCAGGATGACCCATGTTACTTACTAAAACAGGATGATTCATTTTGTTCTTTAGGCCAGGGTGACTCATGTTGCTCTTCAGAACAGGATGTTTTATGTTACTCACTCTAACAGGACGATTCATTTTGTTCTTTAGGCCAGGATGACTCATGTTGCTCTTCAGAACAGGATGTTTTATGTTACTAACTAAAACAGGATGATTCATTTTGTTGTTTAGGCCAGGATGACTCATGTTGCTTTTCAGAACAGGATGTCTCGTGTTACTCACTATAACAAGATGATTCATTTTGTTCTTTAGGTCAGGGTTACTCATGTTGCTCTTTAGAACAGGATGTTCCATGTTACTCACTATAACAGGATGATTCATATTTTTCTTTAGACCAAGATTTCTCATGTTGCTCTTTAGAACAGAATGTCTCATGTTACTCACTATAACAGGATGATTCATGCTGTTCTTTAGACCAGGGTAACTCATATTGTTTTTTAGAACAGGATGACCTATGTTACTCACTATTACAGGATGATTCATTTTGTTGTTTAGGCCAGGATGACTCATGTTGCTTTTCAGAACAGGATGTCTCGTGTTACTCACTATAACAAGATGATTCATTTTGTTCTTTAGGTCAGGGTTACTCATGTTGCTCTTTAGAACAGGATGTTCCATGTTACTCACTATAACAGGATGATTCATATTTTTCTTTAGACCAAGATTTCTCATGTTGCTCTTTAGAACAGAATGTCTCATGTTACTCACTATAACAGGATGATTCATGCTGTTCTTTAGACCAGGGTAACTCATATTGTTTTTTAGAACAGGATGACCTATGTTACTCACTATAACAGGTTGATTCATTTTGTTCTTTAGACCAGGGTGACTCATGTTGCTCTTTAGAACAGGATGTCTCGTGTTACTCACTATAACAGGATGATTCATTATGTTGTTTAGGTCAGGGTGACTCATGTTGGTCTTTAGAACAAGATGACCCATGTTTCTCACTATAACAGGACGATTCATTTTGTTCTTTAGACTAGGGTGACTCATGTTGCTCTTTAGAACAGGATGTCCCATGTTACTTACTATAAAGGATGATTCATTTTGTTCTTTAGACCAGGATGAAGCAGGTTGCTCTTTAGAACAGGATGTCCCATGTTACTCACTATAACAGGATGATTCATGCTATTTTTTAGACCAAGATGACTGATGCTACTTATTAGACCAGGATGACTGTTGTTACTTATTAAAAGAGGATGACTTAACATTGGTATTTATTAAAGCATGATGACTCTGTCATCTTTTCTTCAGTGTCCACGATGTGAGTATGTCTTATAGTATTTTCGTTTAGTTTATAGACTTGTCCTATATCATCTTTGTCCAATTTGTATACCAATTCTTTAGTATCTTTGTCCAGTTACTGGATTTGTCCTATAGCATCTTTGTCCAATTTGTGTACCAATCCATTGGTATCTTTGTCCAGTTTGTGGATTTGTCCTATAGCATCTTTGTCCAATTTGTGCACCAATCCATTAGTATCTTTGTCCAGTTTGTGGATTTGTCCTATAGCATCTTTGTCCAATTTGTGTACCAATCCATTAGTATCTTTGTCCAGTTTGTGGATTTGTCCTATAGCATCTTTGTTCAATTTGGGCACCAATCCATTAGTATCTTTGTCCAGTTTGTGGATTTGTCCTATAGCATCTTTGTCCAATTTGTATACCAATCCATTAGTATCTTTGTCCAGTTTGTGGATTTGTCCTATAGTATCTTTGTCCAATTTGTATACCAATTCTTTAGTATCTTTGTCCAGTTACTGGATTTGTCCTATAGCATCTTTGTCCAAGTTGTGTACCAATCCATTAGTATCTTTGTCCAGTTTGTGGATTTGTCGTATAGCATCTTTGTCCAATTTGTGTACCAATCCATTACTATCTTTGTCCAGTTTGTGGATTTGTCCTATAGCATCTTTGTTCAATTTGTGCACCAATCCATTAGTATCTTTGTCCAGTTTGTGGATTTGTCCTATAGTATCTTTGACCGATTTGTGCACCAATCCATTAGTATCTTTGTCCAGTTTGTGGATTTTTCCTATAGCATCTTTGTCCAATTTGTGTACCAATCCATTAGTATCTTTGTCCAGTTTGTGAATTTGTTCTATAGCATCTTTGTCCAATTTGTGCACCAATCCATTAGTATCTTTGTCCAGTTTGTGGATTTTTCCTATAGCATCTTTGTCCAATTTGTATACCAATCCATTAGTAACTTTGTCCAGTTTGTGGATTTGTCCTATAGTATCTTTGTCCAATTTGTATATCAATTAGTTAGTATCTTTGTCCAGTTACTGGATTTGTCCTATAGCATCTTTGTCCAATTTGTGTACCAATCCATTAGTATCTTTGTCCAGTTAACTATAACTTGTTATTTAGAATGTTATATTGTACTATAACTTGTTATTAAGGATGTTATATTGTACTATAACTTGTTATTAAGGATGTTATATTGTACTATAATTTGTTATTTAGGATGTTATATTGTACTATAATTTGTTATTTAGGATGTTATATTGTACTATAACTTGTTATTAAGGATGTTATATTGTACTATAATTTGTTATTTAGGATGTTATATTGTACTATAATTTGTTATTTAGGATGTTATATTGTACTATAACTTGTTATTTAGAATGTTATATTGTACTATAACTTGTTATTTAGGATGTTATATTGTACTATAACTTGTTATTTAGGATGTTATATTGTACTATAACTTGTTATTAAGGATGTTATATTGTACTATAACTTGGTATTTAGGATGTTACATTGTACTATAACTTGTTATTTAGAATGTTATATTGTACTATAACTTGTTATTTAGAATGTTATATTGTACTATAACTTGTTATTTAGAATGTTATATTGTACTATAACTTGTTATTTAGAATGTTATATTGTACTATAACTTGTTATTTAGAATGTTATATTGTACTATAACTTGTTATTTAGAATGTTATATTGTACTATAACTTGGTATTTAGGATGTTACATTGTACTATAACTTGTTATTTAGGATGTTATATTGTACTATAACTTGTTATTTAGGATGTTATATTGTACTATAACTTGTTATTAAGGATGTTATATTTTACTATAACTTGTTATTAAGGATGTTATATTTTACTATAACTTGGTATTTAGGATGTTACATTGTACTATAATTTGTTATTTAGGATGTTACATTGTACTATAACTTGTTATTTAGGATGTTATATTGTACTATAACTTGCTATTTAGGATGTTATATTGTACTATAACTTGGTATTTAGGATGTTACATTGTACTATAACTTGTTATTTAGGATGTTATATTGTACTATAACTTGTTATTTAGAATGTTATATTGTACTATAACTTGTTATTTAGAATGTTATATTGTACTATAACTTGGTATTTAGGATGTTACATTGTACTATAACTTGTTATTTAGGATGTTATATTGTACTATAACTTGTTATTTAGGATGTTATATTGTACTATAATTTGTTATTTAGGATGTTATATTGTACTATAACTTGTTATTAAGGATGTTATATTGTACTATAACTTGGTATTTAGGATGTTATATTGTACTATAACTTGGTATTAAGGATGTTATATTGTACTATAACTTGTTATTTAGGATGTTACATTGTACTATAACTTGTTATTAAGGATGTTATATTGTACTATAACTTGTTATTAAGGATGTTATATTGTACTGTAACTTGTTATTAAGGATGTTATATTGTACTATAACTTGGTATTTAGGATGTTATATTGTACTATAACTTGGTATTAAGGATGTTATATTGTACTATAACTTGTTATTTAGGATGTTACATTGTACTATAACTTGTTATTAAGGATGTTATATTGTACTATAACTTGGTATTTAGGATGTTATATTGTACTATAACTTGGTATTAAGGATGTTATATTGTACTATAACTTGTTATTTAGGATGTTACATTGTACTATAACTTGTTATTAAGGATGTTATATTGTACTATAACTTGTTATTAAGGATGTTATATTGTACTGTAACTTGTTATTAAGGATGTTATATTGTACTATAACTTGGTATTTAGGATGTTATATTGTACTGTAACTTGTTATTAAGGATGTTATATTGTACTATAACTTGTTATTAAGGATGTTATATTGTACTATAACTTGTTATTTAGGATGTTACATTTTACTATAACTTGTTATTTAGGATGTTACATTGTACTATAACTTGTTATTAAGGATGTTATATTGTACTATAACTTGGTATTTAGGATGTTATATTGTACTATAACTTGGTATTAAGGATGTTATATTGTACTATAACTTGTTATTTAGGATGTTATATTGTACTATAACTTGGTATTTAGGATGTTATATTGTACTATAACTTGTTATTAAGGATGTTATATTGTACTATAACTTGGTATTTAGTATGTTATATTGTACTATAATTTGTTATTAAGGATGTTATATTGTACTATAACTTGTTATTTAGGATGTTATATTGTACTATAATTTGTTATTAAGGATGTTATATTGTACTATAACTTGTTATTTAGGATGTTATATTGTACTATAACTTGTTATTTAGGATGTTATATTGTACTATAACTTGTTATTAAGGATGTTATATTGTACTATAACTTGGTATTTAGGATGTTATATTGTACTATAACTTGTTATTTAGGATGTTATATTGTACTATAATTTGTTATTTAGGATGTTATATTGTACTATAACTTGTTATTTAGAATGTTATATTGTACTATAACTTGTTATTAAGGATGTTATATTGTACTATAACTTGTTATTAAGGATGTTATATTGTTCTATAACTTGGTATTTAGGATGTTATATTGTACTATAACTTGGTATTAAGGATGTTATATTGTACTATAACTTGTTATTTAGGATGTTACATTGTACTATAACTTGTTATTAAGGATGTTATATTGTACTATAACTTGTTATTAAGGATGTTATATTGTACTGTAACTTGTTATTAAGGATGTTATATTGTACTATAACTTGGTATTTAGGATGTTATATTGTACTATAACTTGGTATTAAGGATGTTATATTGTACTATAACTTGTTATTTAGGATGTTACATTGTACTATAACTTGTTATTAAGGATGTTATATTGTACTATAACTTGGTATTTAGGATGTTATATTGTACTATAACTTGGTATTAAGGATGTTATATTGTACTATAACTTGTTATTTAGGATGTTATATTGTACTATAACTTGTTATTAAGGATGTTATATTGTACTATAACTTGTTATTAAGGATGTTATATTGTTCTATAACTTGGTATTTAGGATGTTATATTGTACTATAACTTGGTATTAAGGATGTTATATTGTACTATAACTTGTTATTTAGGATGTTACATTGTACTATAACTTGTTATTAAGGATGTTATATTGTACTATAACTTGTTATTAAGGATGTTATATTGTACTGTAACTTGTTATTAAGGATGTTATATTGTACTATAACTTGGTATTTAGGATGTTATATTGTACTATAACTTGGTATTAAGGATGTTATATTGTACTATAACTTGTTATTTAGGATGTTACATTGTACTATAACTTGTTATTAAGGATGTTATATTGTACTATAACTTGGTATTTAGGATGTTATATTGTACTATAACTTGGTATTAAGGATGTTATATTGTACTATAACTTGTTATTTAGGATGTTACATTGTACTATAACTTGTTATTAAGGATGTTATATTGTACTATAACTTGTTATTAAGGATGTTATATTGTACTGTAACTTGTTATTAAGGATGTTATATTGTACTATAACTTGGTATTTAGGATGTTATATTGTACTATAACTTGGTATTAAGGATGTTATATTGTACTATAACTTGTTATTTAGGATGTTACATTGTACTATAACTTGTTATTAAGGATGTTATATTGTACTATAACTTGTTATTAAGGATGTTATATTGTACTGTAACTTGTTATTAAGGATGTTATATTGTACTATAACTTGGTATTTAGGATGTTATATTGTACTGTAACTTGTTATTAAGGATGTTATATTGTACTATAACTTGTTATTAAGGATGTTATATTGTACTATAACTTGTTATTTAGGATGTTACATTTTACTATAACTTGTTATTTAGGATGTTACATTGTACTATAACTTGTTATTAAGGATGTTATATTGTACTATAACTTGGTATTTAGGATGTTATATTGTACTATAACTTGGTATTAAGGATGTTATATTGTACTATAACTTGTTATTTAGGATGTTATATTGTACTATAACTTGGTATTTAGGATGTTATATTGTACTATAACTTGTTATTAAGGATGTTATATTGTACTATAACTTGGTATTTAGTATGTTATATTGTACTATAATTTGTTATTAAGGATGTTATATTGTACTATAACTTGTTATTTAGGATGTTATATTGTACTATAATTTGTTATTAAGGATGTTATATTGTACTATAACTTGTTATTTAGGATGTTATATTGTACTATAACTTGTTATTTAGGATGTTACATTGTACTATAACTTGTTATTAAGGATGTTATATTGTACTATAACTTGGTATTTAGGATGTTATATTGTACTATAACTTGTTATTTAGGATGTTATATTGTACTATAATTTGTTATTTAGGATGTTATATTGTACTATAACTTGTTATTTAGAATGTTATATTGTACTATAACTTGTTATTAAGGATGTTATATTGTACTATAACTTGTTATTAAGGATGTTATATTGTTCTATAACTTGGTATTTAGGATGTTATATTGTACTATAACTTGGTATTAAGGATGTTATATTGTACTATAACTTGTTATTTAGGATGTTACATTGTACCATAACTTGTTATTAAGGATGTTATATTGTACTATAACTTGTTATTAAGGATGTTATATTGTACTGTAACTTGTTATTAAGGATGTTATATTGTACTATAACTTGGTATTTAGGATGTTATATTGTACTATAACTTGGTATTAAGGATGTTATATTGTACTATAACTTGTTATTTAGGATGTTACATTGTACTATAACTTGTTATTAAGGATGTTATATTGTACTATAACTTGGTATTTAGGATGTTATATTGTACTATAACTTGGTATTAAGGATGTTATATTGTACTATAACTTGTTATTTAGGATGTTACATTGTACTATAACTTGTTATTAAGGATGTTATATTGTACTATAACTTGTTATT
Organism: Tachypleus tridentatus; assembly: GCF_004210375.1. NCBI lineage: Eukaryota > Metazoa > Arthropoda > Merostomata > Xiphosura > Limulidae > Tachypleus > Tachypleus tridentatus. The sequence continues at coordinate 34,617,027 of NC_134827.1, read as the reverse complement.
AAGGATGTTATATTGTACTGTAACTTGTTATTAAGGATGTTATATTGTACTATAACTTGGTATTTAGGATGTTATATTGTACTGTAACTTGTTATTAAGGATGTTATATTGTACTATAACTTGTTATTAAGGATGTTATATTGTACTATAACTTGTTATTTAGGATGTTACATTTTACTATAACTTGTTATTTAGGATGTTACATTGTACTATAACTTGTTATTAAGGATGTTATATTGTACTATAACTTGGTATTTAGGATGTTATATTGTACTATAACTTGGTATTAAGGATGTTATATTGTACTATAACTTGTTATTTAGGATGTTACATTGTACTATAACTTGTTATTTAGGATGTTATATTGTACTATAACTTGTTATTAAGGATGTTATATTGTACTATAACTTGTTATTAAGGATGTTATATTGTACTATAACTTGTTATTAAGGATGTTATATTGTACTATAACTTGTTATTTAGGATGTTATATTGTACTATAACTTGGTATTTAGGATGTTATATTGTACTATAACTTGTTATTTAGGATGTTATATTGTACTATAATTTGTTATTTAGAATGTTATATTGTACTATAACTTGTTATTAAGGATGTTATATTGTACTATAACTTGTTATTTAGGATGTTATATTGTACTATAACTTGTTATTTAGGATGTTATATTGTACTATAACTTGTTATTAAGGATGTTATATTGTACTATAACTTGTTATTAAGGATGTTATATTTTACTATAACTTGTTATTTAGGATGTTATATTGTACTATAACTTGTTATTTAGGATGTTACATTGTACTATAACTTACTATTTAGGATGTTACATTGTACTATAACTTGTTATTTAGGATGTTATATTGTACTATAACTTGTTATTTAGGATGTTACATTGTACTATAACTTGTTATTAAGGATGTTATATTGTACTATAACTTGTTATTTAGAATGTTATATTGTACTATAACTTGTTATTTAGAATGTTATATTGTACTATAACTTGTTATTTAGAATGTTATATTGTACTATAACTTGTTATTTAGAATGTTATATTGTACTATAACTTGTTATTTAGAATGTTATATTGTACTATAACTTGGTATTTAGGATGTTACATTGTACTATAACTTGTTATTTAGGATGTTATATTGTACTATAACTTGTTATTTAGGATGTTATATTGTACTATAACTTGTTATTAAGGATGTTATATTTTACTATAACTTGTTATTAAGGATGTTATATTTTACTATAACTTGGTATTTAGGATGTTACATTGTACTATAATTTGTTATTTAGGATGTTACATTGTACTATAACTTGTTATTTAGGATGTTATATTGTACTATAACTTGCTATTTAGGATGTTATATTGTACTATAACTTGGTATTTAGGATGTTACATTGTACTATAACTTGTTATTTAGGATGTTATATTGTACTATAACTTGTTATTAAGGATGTTATATTTTACTATAACTTGTTATTAAGGATGTTATATTTTACTATAACTTGGTATTTAGGATGTTACATTGTACTATAATTTGTTATTTAGGATGTTACATTGTACTATAACTTGTTATTTATGACGTTCTGTTGTCCTAAAATTCAGTAATCAGGATATGCTACCATCCTGAAGTTTCAACTTCCAGAATCTTTATTATAGTGTTCAAAATGTGACATTTTCATCAACTATAGTGCCTTAGAATAGCGTTATTCTGTATTTTCAGTGTAGTAAACACTGTATAGAACCAGTTAGTATATTTGTCATCTGGTTCGTGACGTTGTCCTGTTTCTATACTAATCACCATATAGAAACGATGTCCTGGTTCTGTACCAGTCACTATGTGCAGTAGTTTCATTAGTTAAATTACCAAATTCTGTGACTGACGGTGACGAGGTGTCTGATAGTACAAGCGAACTGACGCTGCTACCTTTCGCCTATTATTTGAAAAACCCATTATAGAGTTTTGTATTTAAGGATAAACAAAAAAGGATAAACTGGTATATCTCCCAGTAATATGTAATAAATATAATACACACAAGTCGTTGTAGAAATAGACAGGAAATTGGCAATTTTGTTAACATTCCTACTTTAACGACCTCTACGTAATTTTCGGAAAATAAATTAATAGTAAATACTTTTTATTTACTTTAGTTTCTTTTTTATTTTAGAATTTTCGTTTAATGATATTTAAGTAATTAGTAGTGGTCCTTAATTTTGAACTTTCACACCTAAGTTAAGGACAGCTAGCGCAGATACTCTCAGAGATGCCAACCATTACGATTTTGGTGAATACATTATGACTATACGCTCATACAGACAAATATTACGACTTGTTGCAACTCCCAAATTATTATATATTACATAGGCCTATACAATAAAGTGATAAATTGTTCCTCCAGGGCTTGAAAGGGGTGAAAAGAAAATTTCTAGTGAGATACAAATAAATTTTGATAATAAATAAAAGACATAGTCCAAATGGCTACTTGCGATAATCATGTTTGTGCTTGAAATAATAAAAAATATTTGTATCTCCGATGTCTACCAATAGTTTGAGTGCAGTGCTTCTCCATACTGGGTACGTGGGAGAATCCATAGTTACGTCATCAGAGCTTTTCAGCCAATCAGCGCTCGCGTAGATGGGTATTTCTCGTTTTCTAAGCGGCATAGAAATACCAATGCGATCGTTCACAAGATGGAAAAAAAGAGGCCTTGTTCACCAGATTATCTTGTTTCTGGCAAATCTAAAAGGACTAAAACTGTGAATCAAAAATTTAGGAAAGAGTATAGCGCAAAATATCCGGTCATTGCATCAAAAGTCAGTGACAGTCATTCGTTTTGTACAGTTTGTCGCATCAATTTTTCTGTGGTGCATGACGGGATAAACGATTGTTCCAGACATAGAAAATCGGCATCTCACCAACAAAAGGCTGAGGCGAAGACAAAAACGATGCAGATAACGACATTTATGAGTGAGAATTCAGAATATGAAACCATAAATGCAGAAGTGATGTTCACGCAATTCGTCATTGCTCATAATTTACCCCTAGCTGTAGCCGATCATGCAGGACATCTATTCAGAAAAATGTTCCCAGACTCTGATATAACGAAAAAATATGGTTGTGTTAGAACCAAAACTACAGCCATTGTACAAATGTTGGGTTGTGAAGATGACAAAATGATTTCAAGCATACTTACTAACAGTGTTCACAGTTTAGCCACAGATGGATCCACAGAAATGAATGATTTAAAACTGGTTGTACGATATCTGTACGGGCTCTGTCTACATCATTATGCTCAGTCATTTGAAATTGTTGGCATCTCTGTACTCGTCGTGTAACTTTACGCGAAATTCATAAGGAAGGGAGCGAGCCATCACCACCCACCGCTAGCCAACTCTAGGGTTTTTTTACAGAAAAATAGTGGGATTGATCATAAAAATTATAACGCCCACACGGCTGAAAGGACGGACATGTTTGGTAGGACGGGGATACGAATCCGCGAGCCACAGATGGCGAGTCGAGCACTCTAATCATCTGGCCATACCGGGCTGGAAATTGGTTTAAACTTCTCAGAAATTTCTTGCAAAGCTGCACAAAAGGCTATCTGCACTAATCGTCCTTAGTGTTCAGCTGATAAGTTAGAGAAAGATTTTTTTGTTTTTGAATTTCGCGTAAAGCTAGTCATCACCACCCACCGGCAACTCTTGGGCTACTCTTTTTACCAATGAATAGTGAGATTGACCGTAACATTATAATGCCCCATGGCTGAAAGGGCGAGCATGTTTGGTGTGGCAGAGATTCGAACCCGCAACCCTCGGATTACGAGTCGAGTGCCTTAACCACCTGGCCGTGCCGGGCTGAGAGAAAAGTAATTATTTTACATCATCCACCGCCACTTGTTGAGTTACTGTAATCTAACAGTGTGATTGGATGGTCCCCTTTACATTTCACCTAAGGCTCCAAAGTATAAAGTGCGATATTTAGGGAAAGGAACGCGAACCTTGGACCCACAACCATTCACTCTAACCTGACTGACTTAATATCGTCTATTTGTCTAATTTGAAACAGATGTTTTTAGCCAACCAATAACTATTTGAGACTTTATCTACGGTCACCTATACTCTGCCCACTACATGTATCAGTAGCAGATTTTTAATGTCATAGGGCCTAATAGTTACTGTTTAACCTCTGGAGGGGATAAAGTTTACGAAACGTCAAACAATGAAGTATTTAGAAAACTATTTTTTGAGCTATTATAGAAGAAATGTTGTTCCAGGTCCAACTTATTCCACGGTTCTTATTGCATCATATGTTGTGTTTTGTTTTGTAATACATTAATGATTGGATCGCTCCCGTCTCTCCTGTGGCACACCGACATGTCATCGGACACAGAGCTCTAGAAACCGATATCGTATTACAGATAGTCCATTGTGTTGACGGCCTGGCATGGCCAGATGAATTAAGGCGTTCGACTCGTAATCCGAGGGTCGCGGGTTCGAATCCCCGTCGCACCAAACATGCTCTCCCTTTCAACCGTGTGAACGTTATAATGTGACGTTCAATCCCACTATTCATTGATAAAAGAGTAGCCCAAGAGTTGGCGGTGGTTGGTGATGACTAGTTGCCTTCCCTCCAGTCTTACACTGCTAAATTAGGGACGTCTAGCGCAGATAGCCCTCGAGTAGCTTTGCGCGAAATTCAAAAACAAACAAACCATCGTGTTGATTTGTGAATAAACTACAAACATACGAACAAAGATATAGATCACTATTAACAATAAATCCCACTCGCATAATACTCCAACAGATCGAGCTTAGTTCTATGGTACATTTGTAAAAATTGGGAACTTCAGTAAACTTTATTGTCCGGTTTTAATAATTCTTGTTTGTTAATTTATTTTAAAAAATTATTTTCATAAATTTCTACTAAAAAGTCTAAAGAGTTGACAGAGCAGATTCAAGATGTCGAAATTGAGTGAGACTTCAAAAGCACGCTGAGGGCGTGTGTTAATTATAGAGACTTAAACTTGTTTTTTTCTGTAACCTATTTTTAATAACATTTTGTGGATGAATGAACTGAACCGGTTTTCTTTGTTATAAAAGAAAAATGTGGATATTTTTATTTTCAATCTTCCTTTTGCAGTAACAAACAGAAAAAAGGAAACAGAAGGAAAGAAACCACACTTGTTACAATTTTCATAATTTGATTTAACAAATTTTATGATCTTCGGATGTATATTAGCGATTCGGATGCACTTTGAACATTATTAGAACAGACACAAACATACTTCGAAGATAAAAATCAATAATATTGCTAATTATTTTACTATAATAGTTACTCGTGATTTCATATAATAATAATAATAATAATAGCTTATCTTTATTTCTTATTCCCACAGTTAGGCTTCGTGGCTTAAAACTAAGATTTATGATTCGATCCCCGCAGTGAGAATAGTTCTTTGTGCAGCTTTTCGTTCAAACAAAAACGATTCATTTTTATCTTTAGTCCCCCTATGGTTCAGCGGCGATTTCGGGTCTTAAGTCTAAAATTTATGGTACGACCCATACGGTAAACACATTGCGAATAGTTCATCGTGTAGTTTTGCACTCATACAGAAACAAATCCATTCTTTGTTCATATTTTGTGTTATTTCTATAAATTTGAAGTTAAGGTTTACATGTGAAATATTAACTAATTAAATAGTGAAACTTTTATTCGGACCGCAGTTTTTACCACAACTTTTCACCAGAAGTCTTTAATTAAGACGGGCTCAGCATGGCCAGGTGGTTAAAGCCACTCGACTCGTAATCTGAGGGTCGCGGGTTTAAATTCCCGTCACACAACTCATGCTCGCCCTTTCAGCCGATGGGGCGTTATACAGTTACGGTCAATCCCACTATTCGATGGTAAAAAAAAGTAGCCTAAGAGTTGGCGGTGGGTGGTGACGACTAACTGCTTTCTCTCTAGTTCAAAAACAAATAAACAAATAGTTAGTTAAAACTAGAAAATCTCTAAAACTTCACTCTGTGCGGTTTAAAATTTGTCTGCCACGTGATAAAGTTAAAGAGGCACATTATACAAACAACAAAACGTGTCTAAATTGCTGGGGGTTTGGGGGTGCTGCTTCTGCCACTCAGTGGTAAGGCTTAAGGGCTTATAACACTAAAATTTGGGGCTCTATCTTAACATTGGCCACAATACATTTTGCAGTACAGTTGTTGACAAACAGTTTAAGTTAACTAATAAAATACGTTTCAAGTATTCTGTTTGAATAAATAAGAAAATAAAATTCCCAGCTTAAACACCACGACAAAAATAAACGCCATATTCAACCCCGACATCACCGATCAACCAGAGATTTGTTTTTATCGGGTTTTGCCTTCTTCTGGTCTGTCAAAACCAGGATAAAGTGTTAGATTTGTTTTCTAAAACTTTGTCTTCTATCTTTCGGGACGAATGTTACTATTTTATTGAGTGATAAAATCTAAACCTGAAACTGTTACAAACGTTAAATAATCAAATTTGTTAAAAACCAGATAAATATTAAACCTGGTGATCGAATTTCCTTTATAAACTTCGACGTGATTACGACTTCTCAATGTTTTAAGCACAAAGCTACACAATGAGCTGACTATTTGTGCCATGCCTAACACGTGTATCAAAACCGAATTTTAGCGTTATAAATCCAGAGACTTCCCGCTGAGCCCCTAGCGGTAGGAAGTAGAATTAATAGTGAAAATAGACATTTTAATTATCATTTGTTTGTATTCAGAAAGAAATGAAACTTTGGTCATCGTTCTTTAATGTTGGTGTTTGTAATATGGGTAAAGTTGGTGTTTGTAATATGGGTAAAGTTGGTGTTTGTAATATAGGT